>NC_071355.1:241443182-241508182 GCF_943734655.1 Sabethes cyaneus
TCGCGGTTTTTCATTTTGGGCTCTCTGCTGACGCCAGGCCACATTTCTGCCTGCTCGTAAAAATTACATTTATTTGCTTATTCGAATGGTGCTGTTTTTGTTGGTCTGCTGGAATAATTAACAAATAACGAATAACGAATTGGTTGAATTTGTGTTTTTTTTTTTCGGTTGCCCGAACGAAGAAGGTTCACCACGTCGTAGTTGCTGCAGCTGTTTGCCGAATGGTTCCGTAGATTGTTTTCCAACTCAAAATATTTTGCAAATAAACCATCTCAGAACAGAAAATCAAATCAATCAAATCAGATTTAGCGAAAAAGCATTCTGCTGCGTTATATAACGCATCGAATTCCTTATCGTCTGCATCGGATCAATTGCGGGATCGCATTTTCTCACGGTTCATATTTGTCCAGAACAAGTTTGAGTGGTTTTTCTACTGACAACGTACCTACTGCCTACCTACATTAGTTAGCATCGAAATTGCCTTTACTCCATCGGTGACACTCGCTGTATGTAACATCGCAGCGCAGGTGGCGAGATGACAACGAGATCTGTGTCAGTAATCGATCGCTAGTTTAAGATTGATCTTGTGCAAGATCATTCGGAATACATGCGTTGAATTATAAGATCTCCAAGATCCAAGGTTTGATTGTGGAACAAATATTTGAACACTCTATCTGTTTTTATTCAGTGCTATGCTATTTGGATTTTTCATCTGATATTGTTTAACCAATTAGGCTTGGCTCATTCCTGGCATAGTCAAGGTAAAGAGTCTATTATATATTTCAATATGTTTTGTGCAAATTCATGCAATGTCAAACACAAACCAACATTGAAATAGTAAAAATCTTATACCTTATTAAAATAGTGGCCATTTCCAAAATCAGAACGAACGTCAAACGATTTCGATTGAACTCATTGATTTAATAAATTTACACAGTATTAATTCAATCAAGTCTTAAGAGTGTATAAGTTCACAGTAGGCATTGACTGACGGGATAAATTCATTTGCTTACATCATGGTGCCGCCCGCACAAGCCCGTGTGGGTTGACTGAACTGTTTAATTATCCGAAATTCACGGTGAGTCATGTCCCGACACCATTTGGGGAGCGTTTGACTATTGATAGGAAGCCTGAAAAGGACAGAAAGAGCAACTGATCAAAAACAACCTTTGCCCGGCTTCAGTACTGGGATAACTTTGGCTAACCTCCATATTCAAGGTAACTGTCCAAGCTCCCAGATTCCGGTGACTGGTTGATCTACTTAGGGACATTCAGAGGCAGCTCGGAATCAACGTTGTCGTCCACGATCCGCTAGAAATCAACTCAGTTGGTACGTTGGTAGTTTTGTCCAGGGCTGACTATTCTCCGTATCGGTAGAGGTAGCCAGCTTGAGCACTACAGGCTAGTGAATGGTAGACGGCTTCCGAAGACCTTTAGGACTGTGGTAATGGCCACGTTCGTCAGTCAAATAAACAGAATTGAGCGGAACACCCATCTAGAGATAGCAATTTTCATCATCCGAAAGGTCTTGTAGAAATGCTGGGAGTACAATGTGTTCACGCATCACATTGTTATTAATTTCAAAGCAGCATATGATACAGTCGATCAAGATCAGCTATGGCAGACAATGCACGAACCAAATTTCCGGATAAACTGACGAGACTGATCAGAGTTACATTGAATCGAGTAACGTGTTTCGTGCGCGGAAACTCTCGAGTCTCTTCAAGACGCGGCCAGGGGTGGAGACAAGAGGGCGGGTTATCCTGCATCCTGCATGCTATTCAATATCTTGAGGGGATAGTTAACTCCTAGGCTTTGCAGACGACGGAGGCAATATACGCCAGAGTGCATGCAAAATTTAAAAGAATTGGGCTAAAATAAATGCATCGAAGACCAAATACACGGAAGGAAGAGGCTCAAAGGAAATAAACCCGCACCTTCTCCCTTCCATAGACGGTAACGGTTGACGGCTACGAACTAAAGGTGGTAGATGAACTCGTGTATTTGGGTTCGCTGGTGACAGCGGACAACAACACTAGTAAAGAGATCCGGCGGCGCATTCGAGCGAAAAATTGGACCTACTTTTCCCTTCACAAAATACTCCAATCAAGAAGCATGCGCCGCCGTAGGAAGCTGACAATGCGCAAAACCCTTATCAGACCGGTAGTTCTTTATGGACTTGAAGTTATGACGCTGCTTATATAGGATATATGGACGGAGGCGTACTGCTTGGAGAGATTCCTATCGTACATCGGGCGAAAGTCGGTAGGCTACGGTGCGTCGGACATGTTGTAAGGATGCCGGACGACTGTGCGACGAAAAGAGTTCTCTTCAACAACCCTATCGGCATGGAAGGAGGGGGCAATATAACCAATATACAAGAAGGGTGACATGTTGAAATGTGGGAACTACCGAGCGATCACTATTCTCACCCACGTGCCACCTATAAAATGCTTTCTCAGATCATCTCTCGCTGTCTATCGCCGTTTTGTGGACGAGTCACCGACAATTGATTTTAGTGTATAGTTTTGTGTGAGGATATCGGGCGTGGTATCAAGCGTTCGAAACACACAAGGGACTTCGACAAGGTGATGGTATTTCCTGCCTCCTCGTCAACATCGGGCTAAAGGGTGTTATGAAACGTGCGGGTTTTAACATGCGAAGTACGATCTTCAATAAATCCAATCAATTTATCTGTTTCGTTGACAACCTGGACATTGTCGAAAGAACGTGGTTGTCGAGCAGTGTACAAAGCTGAAACGTGAAGCAGAATAGGTTGGATTAGTACTGAATACGGCTAAAATCAAGTACCTGTTAGCAAGAGGAACCGAGCGCGATCGAACTCGCATAGGCCATAGTGTAGTAATCGACAAGGACCAGTTAGAGTTGGTGGACGAATTGGTATGGTACGTGGACGGTGGTGGACGAATGATAGCCTTCGACAGGCACGAAACGTGGATAATCCTCGACAGGAACTTGAAAGCACTTGCTGTTTTTGAACGTCGTGTGCTTAGAAGCATCTTTTTCGGAGTTTATGAGAATGGTGTACGGAGGAGAAGGATGAAACACGAGCTGGTGTAGCTCTTTAGCGAAGTATCCAATGGGTTATTAAAAGTGGAAGGATATAAGGACAACAACTAGATGGTTGGACCAAGTAGAGCAAGATCTGGAAAATGTGGGACACTCGGGGGAAATTGGAAACGGACAACCATGGATCGAGCTGGTTGGCGGAATATTATTATGCAAGTCAATTCCTGAGGACATCGCACCAGGATAAATAAATAAGTTGTCCGTCTTTTTATATCTGTTTACATAACGGAAGATCACATAATGCGGGAAACTAATTACAATTTTCTCAGTACAAATTTTCTCATTAACTCATCCATCCTCCGCTTGTCAGTAACCTCTCTTTTGTCCACCCGCCACTTGTACCTCTGTTATTGATCCAAAAAAAATGCATACCTCTTGTATCAACCCACTGTGATAATTCTCTTATATCAAGGAACATAAGATATGTCAAATTTGATCAAGAACCGTTCAAGCGTTCCGGAGTTCTTATTTCTTATTCTTATTAATACCATCACAGCCACAAGAAAGGATTCCTGGAAATAATTTTAATTATTTCTAATCATAGAAATATTTCAAATTATTTTCTTGTCAGTATTGACATTTACGAAACAACCGAGATATCTTGCAAATGTTACATCGGCCAGGCCAACTGTGAAGTATTGACGCAGAGATGATTCATTGAAATGAATCTTGTGTAAATACGTCATTTATACATAGATACATTTCTGAATCTACAGGGGTAGAGGAAACGGGGACCTCTCGTACCAACCGCTTCTGATTAATAATTAAGTTGATTAAGTTTTGATTTTCGTTGGGAGTATTTGGCTAGTAAAGATTAATTAATACTACGGACCCTCGGGGATGGGACAAGTACATTTACTTACTTGCCCTTGGTAAAAACCTAGGTTATAGCGCCTTTGCTCGCTCTTAATTGCTACTTCGGACCCTCAGGGATGAACTTATGGCATTAACCACAAGCCAAGCTCCAATAAGCCAAGGTTATAGCGCCTTATTTCGCTCTCTGAAAGTAGATAAAACACTGTCTACCCACATATAGAATATATATATAGAATAGTTTTAATTAGTTACACCAAAGAATCAAAATTTAAGAATAATAAAATATATGAATGAAATAAAAGCAAACAGATAATAAGTGAAGTTATAAAACAATCTCACCGGCATTTATTTCTTCGTCCGTTCTATTAGATACCGCCACTGAACAGCATTTTTTATTGAATTTGCGACACTTTTAAGACCCCTTCGAAAATAAGGTTTTGGGAGCTCCCGGGGCAGGACATCATAAACCACAAAAGTCGAGCGTAAATATAGACGAGCAATTTGGTCGCCGCCAGCAACTCCGTCAGCATTTTTTGTTTGTCACTACTTTGAAGGCACTTATTCTATACCTGCTGCTATCGGCCGGCCACGGAACAACTCTTCATTAGCTTGATTATCGATTGACGATCGTACAGCACCAAAAATCCGTTTTATTGAATAAATTTTCCACAAATTGTATCAGAAATTTGACAGCGAAAAATTTTGCTGCCGACCATCAAGAACCGTTCAAGCGTTCCGGAGTTATGACGAAACTTACATAGGGTTTATTTCTAATTCCCGTCGCACAGTGGGACGGTTTTAAAAATAGTGAGACATAAGTATTAGCATCTAAACCTTAAGACATAGCATAATAGTCGCTTCAGAAAAGTTTCTTCACTCAAAAAGCACTTTCTAGTGGTGAAAAAATATTCGGACTTTAGGGTGTCCCTAATCAGATACAAAAAATATTTTCTCTATTTTAAGTCAGAAATGATTATTACTTACAGAAAAGTTGTAGTTAAACTATGTTCAAGAAACTTTGTCGAATACTGAAGATTTCTATCTCTTACATGAAAGAAGTTATAGAGCCAAACTCTTAGGGACACCCTTCAAAACAGTTTTTTCGATCTAGCTCTTCAATAACGCTTTGTATGCTTTTCAAATGTTCTAAGAAATTATTAATCACATTAAATTGCATATTTTCGACGAAGACAGTAGAGCTCTATCTTTTTCCCTTTAGCAGCTATCACTGGTTTTTAAAATTTTACTTGTAATGTTTAACGGGGTGTATCTCGGGGGAGAGCAGCTACGAGCAGCTAATCTCACTTGTTTTTTGTGAATCCACTTATACTGGATCCCACCATGTGCAAGTTAGGGCGGAACACTGTGGAACATCTGAGAAAAGTTACCATGAAGGCAATCGTTTTTAAAGCTGAAAACTATGGAAACCATAGTTTTGTTCCGTTTCCGCAAAGCAAAACAATCAACATATTGCAGTTAAATAGCATTTTATATAAATCGATGAATGTATTGCAGTTTAGTTTTGTAATTTTAGTATTTTGTTTTTCTTTTTTCTATATATTTATTTTCACCTTACTCATCTTCTTTATCTTCATTTATGGTATTGGTTGAAAGAACTGGTTTTTTTTAGCAGTTTCAGTGCAATTTCACTGAACGGCATAGTTTTTTATAGACTTTCTGTATGGAAGATATCAACTGATCGGAGCATACCGTAAGTCTGTTAAAATATCATGATTTGTGGCTTCCTTATTGAGAATGGAAAGCACATTAAAAAAAACTAGGTTAAATCAGACATTGATACCGTGCACACATTCTTGCTCTAGGTTCCCAAAACCTTATTTCGACAATCGTGAGATTCTTTCGACAATGTACTAATCGGAAGAACGGTAGCTTCTACGATTGCTGCCTCATGGATTAAACTAGTTTTCACGAAAAAAAACAATTGACTAAACAGGTTTTGTATCTGGCACCAGATTACCATTACAGAATTTGCTGATTTAATTCAGAGAACATGCGAAAGCGGTACAAAACTATTGTTTCCATAGTTTTCAGCTTAAAAAACGGTTGCCTTCGTGGTAACTTTTCTCAGATGTTCCACAGTGTTCCGCCCTAAAACAAGTGAGATTAGCTGCTCATAACTGCTCTCCCCCGAGATACACCTCCTTAAAGATTACTTGTAAAAATTAAAAAGCCAGTGATAGCTGCTAAAGGGAAAAAGATAGAGCTCTACTGTTCGTCGAAAATGTGCAATTTAATGTGATTAATAATTTCTTAGAACATTTGAAAAGCATACGAAGCGTTATTAAAGAGCTAGATCGAAAAAACTGTTATGAAGGGTGTCCCTAAGAGTTTGGCTCTATAACTTCTTTCATGTAAGAGATAGAAATCTTCAGTATTCAACAAAGTTTCTCGAAAATAGTTTAGTTACAACTTTCCTGTAAGTAGCAATCATTTCTGACTTAAAATAGAGAAAATATTTTTTGAATCTAATTAGGAACACCCTAATGTCCGAATATTTTTTCCCCACTAGAAAGTGCTTTTTGAATGAAGAAACTTTTCTGAAGCAACTATTATGCTATGTCTTAAGACTTCGATGCTATTAGTTATGTCTCACTATTTTTGAAGCCGTCCCACTGTGCGTCGTAGTAAAGAAAGCCACTCTAATTTTCATCATTTCTTAGGTAGATTTAATGAATACTCCAAAAGCTCTGCTGCTGATTTGACTCAAGCACACTTACCTTCCGATCCGTGCCCTTTGAATTCACTAAAAAGCGATTAATAAAGCATTTGATTGAAATTACGCGACTGATTTTATGTCTTAAATTCGTCGTACCGTTTTAAAATCCGTCCATCAAAGTTTCTCATCGTCCGAACTAAAAATCACAATAATATTCTGCAGTTATTCTGCAAAATTTCTTTAGGTTATGCAAGTTTTCCCGGTTGCAGAATACTAACAATGCGTTGCGTGAGTTATTATTTTCATTTTATGAATGACGGAAATTGAAACGATTAGTCGACACTTTCTTCTTCGTCGCTCGAAAAAACGTTGCTAATTTGGTTGCTAGGAGTTCTTTAATGAAAAAAAGCAATTAAATAGATCTCAGCTCACTTTGATTGATCGCGTATGAGAGGCAACAAACTAAAATATTGGGGAATAACTAATTTTGGATTGTGTGTCATAAAAATCGCTGATATTTTCAATAATTTGTGTTGGATAGGACGGGAATAGGCAATTACGACGAAGCAGCAACATACCCTACAAACTCACGTTAGTTTTCATATATTTCGAAAATTTTGATTTGGACGTCCATTCTTGTCAGAGGTTTTTGTTTCGTTAATTCCTATAATTTTCATTTTTTTTCATTTGCACTTACCTTCCCCCTAGTCAGCTGACCCTCTTTATCCCACAGCCATCTATATATCTGTCCGGAATCTTTCTTTCTTTCCGGAATTCTTCCCTATAATGAAAGAGAAACGAAGCCCTCTTTACTTTTTTTGTTAGAGTGGTTTTAACGCAGAGGGCCTCTTTACTTGTTTGGACTTGTTTACTTGTTTGGAGTTGATTATCGTAGAGTTTCTACAAAAGTTGTTTCTTATCTCCACAACTATAATAGTTAGAAGGTTACTTTCTTTGGCAAAGTTCTTTATAATAATCTTCTCAAAAATTTTGTAGAACATTGTTTTGCTCTATCTCTTACTGCTTGCAAAATAAATTTTCTATCTTACTTTTAGGGGGGTTAATCAAAGAATCGTTCATACCATAAGAAAGAGCTTTTTACGCTGTGAAATTTCTTTGAACATAGTTAACCAGTATAATCAACCATTTCGGCGCAATAAAAAAACGCGTGTTTTCATACTTATGGGACTTGTGCTCTGAAAAGGTAATGTCCACAGAGAGGTAGAAGGAAGTGCGAAATGTCCTAAAAGTGATCAGAATGAAATATATGTAGTTCGTTTTAAGTTATCTGCAAAAAAATAAAAATTGAAAAAATACCCGATTTTGTCACTGTCCCGTTTTTGTCACCCCTAAATTCATCATGGGGGTGACAAAATCGGGTCATTACTGTATTTAGATGATCACGAGCTTTACGGAACTCGTTGTGCAACCAAGTTAAAAAATGCTGCTAAATGTCTTAACAGACAGAAAATGTATAGTGAACAGTACATGTCTAGTCATTGTTATGTCAGAAACTAAACTAAAGCTGTGAAATACTTTTGCTACCACATTCTAGCAATTTATATGAAAGTGCAGGTGATGCTGCAAAAAGGAAATGTAAAATAACAATTAACCTGATCAATTTACACGTCATGTCCTGAAGTCCTTCAACTGTCATGTATACTTAAAACACGCTGCGAACTTTTGTTTTGTTTTTCAACCCATTTGCCGAAGAGGTCCCAAAAAAACACTCGGAATTTATTCAACAAGTAGTAGGTCCATTTCAGCTGAAATGTTTGCATATTTCGGAGCTTGATTATCGATCACCGTGTGGTCCAGGGAAGCCCCGTTTTTCATCGGTGCAAGTGGTGATCACAACCAGCCGGACTTCGTTGGACACTAACTGTGTGCGGAACATTTACGGTAGCAAATGAGCGGTCTAAGTCGATTAGTTCGAAACCAACCGATGCCACGGAAGGAGGCTGGAAGGGAGAACCGCACTATAAACCGGCAGATCAATAGATTAGACACCATTTTCAGTCCTAATTTGGACTCGAACGAACGAACGAACGAACGAGCCGGGCGCTGACAGATCGATTCAACTGCCATTGGCTGCTCTACACGATGATCCGAAGCATCGATTCAAGTGTCGGAAGACAAGTGGGCTGGGAGGTGATAAAATGGTGCATTTATGTTACAGTTTAGACGTAGCAGGCGATGCCGGTTTGTCGGCATAGGTTGTTGTTTAATTGATTTATAGAGTAAATTTTATGCGCTCTGAGCACATTTAATGTTCATTGGTAGCTGGTAGGTAGCTCTGGCCGTGTTTTCTCCCGACCGACAACGTCAGGGTGTGACTCTGAGACCGCGCTGCGACATCCACTGCAGGTGAAAAACTCGCTTCGCTGCTTGCTGTTCAGTAAATATTTCCCAGCTGCGCCTGTACCATGGGAACCGCTTGTGCTTTGACGCAAGTGACAATTGCAGGTATGATACCCTAGCGAAATAAACTACATTCAGCGCATTTATTTCTTATGATAATTTTCCTCATATGCACCAGATATTGTGCCGTTGCAGGCCGAGGGAAAAGTGCCTCGCCAAAACGGGTTTTAACTGTTTTCGCAATCCCCGCAGCCGGTCGGTATCTGTACATCTCTTCACGTCGAACAGCAGCTTGAATACTAAATAATGCTGCAAATGGAAAACGACTAGAAATAAATACATAATTAGCTTACATTTCCCATCAGTCGGTCATTCCCGCCAATAATTTATGTATATTTCAATTCTCGCTATCTGTGTCTTCGTCTCGCTCACTCGCTGGAATCGATTTCCCCGCGCTCGCTGGCTGGCTGATGGGTGATGGTGACTGCGACAGCCGCGAGGACACGACAGACGCACGCTCATTTGAATTCAGGGATGCCGTCTCTGCATCCATCTGTACGACAACGACAACGACGATGATGACTTCGGCGACAACGACGACGACGACGACGGCTACCAATATGCCGTTAATATCATGTATAAATGTGATTGCCTGCCCGCTGGCTGGTTGGCTGGCTGGTTGGTTGGTTGCCGAAGGAACGCAATATGAGCTTGAGCTGACTTTTTTTTTGCTCCTGCGTGCTCATATATATACTAAAATAAAATTGCAAATTAGATTGATTTGTATGCAATCGATCAATCGCAAATAAAACGACACGACCAAGTTCCTCCAGCAACAGCCACGACGACGACAACACAACGGCATTCGTTCGCTTCGCTCGGTCGTCGACAACGAGAAATTATGTATGTTTGGTTGCTGCAGCATCCTTGTCGAACGGCAGCAGCATACAGCCTTGGTGCTGATGACTCGGGAAAAGTTGTTTGAATAAACCATTCAGGACAGGAATGACCAATGCGTAATATTTCTGGATAGGTGGAATTTAAATAGTCCAACTATTTTAGAACATTTTTTATTATGTAAATGTAAACTAATGTAAACAAAAAGCTTATGGTACTACGGCAGTCAAAACATGGACGAATCGAGTTTATTATAGTTTGAGGTGTGGTTAAACAAGCTGAATACCTCTCATTCCCAAGTGGCACACTTACGATATTTTTAGTTATAACTACAATAAACTTGGGAAAATGAAAGATTCCAACATTTTTGATGTTTACCTCAAAGTCCCTGACTTTGTACGGTTTCTCCAGAAGAATTTGAAAATCAACCATGCGTTCCCATTGTCTTCGTATTCAATGGAGATGCTTTGCTCACTACGATTAGAGTTCTTTATAAAATCGGCAAAATGTGACAATTGCATCAGTGAACGTCGAATCAACTAAAGAAGAGTGTTAGCCCCTGGATAAATCAGCAATGCCGTGAATCTTTTGTTGAAAAAAACGGGTTTATGCCGCGCGCTAAAACTAATCTCAATTTCCAGCGTTTCTCAGAAAACACTGAATCGCTATAAGAAGCAGATTTCGCTCTCGCTTCGATCTCTTTACGGTTAAGATGAGCGAACACAAATCTGTAAACAATTATGCAACCTTGTGCCCATATCTTACAACAGTCACTACAAAATCCTTTGATCACTGGACGACTGGATCAGCTTTTCAGATTAGGGTGTCACAGAAAACCGTAGACAACTGACGTGTTGAAAGCCAAGAAGCTGTTGAGTCATCCGAAACTTTGGATTCGCGATGCAGTGAAAAAGGCAGATGTTTCAACGTCTTCAAGGTCCGGAAGATCCCGACCCGGAACGACAAACAAAATACGAAAGCCTAAGCCGGCACCAGCACACTGTATCAGGCGAGGTTGCCATTATGCCAGATTTTTGATTGCGCGTCAGACAAACAGGCAAAGCTTAAAATCTTCCAGTTTTTCCGTCTGGCAAAAAAGTCAACGCTTCTAATTTCAGACAAAATTTTACGTCTGCGTTAAGTAAAACTTGCTAGATGTTTCCGGAAAAAGCCCTCTCCAGCGGATTTTTAACAGATACTTATTGTCTGATTTTCGAGAAAACCTAACGTATGCATTAAAAATAGAATAACTTTGGAAGGGAAGATAATTTAATGGAACAAACTTTACTTAAATCCTACGTTTATTAAGCTTGTACAGAAAAAAAATTGACAGCGTTATCTGTTGATTTGCGGCAGCCATGGCAAAAACAAGCGACTAGGCTCGATACTTTGTTCGTACTGCCAGCTCTACCCCGGAGCTTGGTGTGGGAGATATATTTAACGTCGACATTTACCTCCTAGGCTGGAGACGTAAAGTACCTGATCCCCAGCCAGTAGTTGCCCTATAGCATCAAGTAGGAGGGCACGTCATCCATTATGATCACGGTGTCGTGCTGCGCCTGAAGGGTGTTTTCACCGGCACCTTTAGTCGCTTCTTCTGAGTAGTTGCCTGCTCGACTGACGCTTCCGCATAAAAATATCCATTTTGTTTCATTACACAGCTGTGTACTCCTGCTAGTGCTTCATCACTATTTAACCGATTGCTCCGATCTCCCGGGACAAGACGCGGAACTATGAGGCTACCGACGCAGCACCGTTGGATGACCAGAACCAGACTTCCGTTCGACAATTTCGCCTTTCTCCAGAAGCAAGAACACGTCATAAATGCCAGATGGACCTTTATTCGTCAGTCACAGTCTTCTTCTTCTTCTTCTTCTTTTTCTTCTTCTTCTTCTTCAGCATAGAGCCGGGGTGGCCAATCAGTGCCTGTAGCTCGCGATTCATACGCCTCCGCCACTCTCCGCTTTCAGTTTGTACTCCGCCAAATATCGTTTCGTAATACTTTCCGCTCGAACACGGCAAAGGCGCGTATGTCCTCCGTGAGCAGCGTCACGGCTTCAAATCCATAAAGAACTACCGGTCTAATAAGGGTTTTGTACATTGTTAGCTTCGTGCAGCGGCGTATGCTTCCTGATCGTAGCGTTTTACGAAGGGCAAAGTAGGCCCGATTTCCAGCTTGGATATGCCACTTGATCCCTTACTAGCAAGTTTCATTCTTGGTATTTTGCTCATTTTCATGCTCAGAATTCGAAAAAATAGTGTAAAGTGCAATTGTAGAGCTAATTATTATCTACATTAATGTTGAAGAAAGCATAGTTCTATCTTTTGTACTTACGGCACTACGCAATTGCTACCCCGTTGGTAACCAAATGAGCGCTCTTTTTGCTACCAACGGAGTAGCAGCCCCATAGGGCCGTAATTGCAAAAGATAGATCTATGTTTTCTTTAACAATAATATAGATAATAATTAACTCCTCAATTGTCTTTTGCATTACTTTTTCGAATTCTGTTTCGTTGAGGGGCTGCAGTCAAATGAGCATCTACTGAGCTAAAAACTGAAAATGAAGCCTGCTTACTAGTGTTGTTGCCCGCGATCACCAGCGATACCAAATACACGAATTCCTCTACTACTTCTAGTTCGTTGCCGTTAACTGTCACGACGGGACCCTTCGGTGCGGTAACGCTCCTAACGGCAGCATACCGTCGGCTGTCAGCGAAGAGTGACATCGAGACTGACGAACGTCAGATACAGTTGGAACGTCAAAACGGACAAAGCGAGAAGAAACATAGTTGTTCGGTACACGCATCGATTCACAGTTAAAATTCTTATTTCTAATTATTTCGCTAAATTTGTTATCCTATTCATGCAAATTAGTTACCCTATTGTTAAATCTAAATACTAAAACAAGTTTACATGCAGTTACAACTTACTCTAAACAAAAGTGTAAAACTAAAATATGTAAGTACTGATCGATAGAAAGGTGAACCTAGTTAAACTTAATGCTAACAGTAAAATGTATGTACAGATGAAAGTTTGATGCTGTGGAAAGTGCGGATCAGGCCACACCACTTCCAGAAAGTGTACACCAAATTTGTAAGGTTAAATTGAATTGCTTTCTTGTAAAATTTCTTTAAAATAAACATATTTTTTAGCTTAAAGCTTCACACCATAAAACACGTGTCGCTATTCAGAGTTGGTCGACTAACCCAACAGTTAACGGTTGCCGTACCGTCCATGGGGGACGCGCTTTTGTTTCCTTTGAGCCTCTTCCTTTCATGTATTTGATCTTCGTCGCATTTATTTTTAGCCTAGTTCTCCTAGACTCTATTGTTCTAGACTCTCCTATTGTTCTGCATCTGTTAATCATTAAATTAACTTGGGCACACTTAATAATTAAGTGTTTACAAACCAAAACATATATTGAAATGTTTTAAATGACGCATTAGATTCGTGAAATCGTTACTTATGAAAATTGCGCTTGACTACCATTATATCATAATCGAATATCAAAAACTTGATAGCTTTTGAACAACTCCCTGATAAAGTAGTCAGGGTTTAAAGTAGTTTTCGACGTAATTGTCAAACTGATACGGTTGACTCAGGACCGCCGTCGCAAAGTTCCTGGCTATGATATCGAAGTCATCTGCAAACCCTAGAAGTTGGCTACCCTTGGTAAAAATCGTGCTTCTCGTTTCGATACCCGCTCGTCGGATCACCCCCTCAAGAGCGATGTTGAACAGCATGCAGGATAAACCGTCACCTTGTCTCAACCCTCGCCGCGTCTCGAAGGGACTCGAGAGTGTTCCAGAGATGCGTACGAAACACATTACTCGATCCAATGTAGCTCTGATCAGTCGCGTCAGTTTGTCCGGAAAACCGTGTTCGTGCATTATCTGCCATAGCTGGTCTCGATCGACTGCATCGTATGCTGCTTTGAAATCAATAAAGATGGGCACGTTGTATTCCCAACATTTTTGCAAGATCTGTCGGATGGTACAAATTTGATCCGAAGTTGCGCGAGCCCCCATGAAACCCGCCTGATAATTCCCTACGAAACCTTGTGCTATCGGTGACAACCGGCATAACAGGATCTGGGAGAGTGCCTTGTAGCCGGCGTTTACCAGCGTAGATAGTTGCAGCAGTCTAACCGATCACTCTTTTTGTTGACGGAACAAACCACTCTGTTGGCACCAATGCCAACATGTGAAGGCGGGTGGGTGAGCGGTGCCTTCTTACCGCCTTTGGAACAATAGTCACAGTAACAACAGCTGGATGGATTTGTGTCACACCACTGCGAAGGGTAGAGTCCAGAGGCGACGCCGGAGAGGGTGGAAGGGTCACGCAAAACACTGAATCCTATCCAGAACGGTTTACCGACTAGGGACAACGCCAAACTGGAATTCTTTCGGATGTCGGAAAAGATCACTTTTACTTAACACTACTTTTATTTAACTATACTTTTGCACAATATGGCACTTTCACTTAGTTCTAATCACTTGTTGTTATTATCAGGGTGGTTAAATCGATGTTGTCTCGTTGACGGTTAAAATACTTCTTCTTTTCGCATTCTGTTAAACGCCCGTATTTATACTACACGGCGCGACATTCTGGTCATCTCGGGCAACTACGGGAAGGTTCGACGAAATCCATTGCTGGCATAGGAAAGAAGTGCCTAGAATCTTCGATGTACATTGCTAGCAGATGCAGGCAGCTTGGAGATGCTTCTCGAATCTTCGAAAGCACGTGTTTCATTCGATTGGCGGATTTTAGCGTATTTCCGCTGTTGCGAACACACTCCTTCCATCCATTCCTCCGGTAGCTTTTCCTCCTCCCAAATCCTCGAACTAACCCAGTGTAGAGCCTTTTCCAGCGTTTCACCGCCATGTTTATAAAGTTCTGCCGGTGGACGGCTTTATTGGTCTTCAGCAGCCCGATTTCTTGTTTGACTTCTTGGAGTACAGGTGCTAGGACATTACTATCTTCCATGGGCGCTCCTAGGTTAATTTCCGTTCCGCCTCCTTTTGCGATTTCGCCATTGAGGTGTTCATCGAAGAACTGCTTCCACCTGTCGACCACCTCGCGCTCGTTTGTAATTAGATTCCCTCCCTCGTCCCTACACATGTCAGGTTTTGGTGTGTAGCCCTTCCGAGTTTGGTTCACCTTCTCATAAAACTTGCGCGTGTCATTAGCTTGGAATAGTTGCTCTAATTCTTCACGATCCCTGTCCTCGTTTTGGCGCTTTTTTCTCCTCAGGATCGTGGTCAACTGGTTCCTAGCTCGTCGGTATTTGGCCAGGTGGCAATACTTAGATAATTTTTCCAAGCAGTTTTTTCCGCTCCACTGCTTGTTGGCATTCCCCATCAAACCAATCATTTTGTGTACTTCGAGTAGTAATTTCTAGTGCCGCGGTAGCGGCCTCTCCGATGGTCGAGCTTATTCTGTCCCAGCCGTCTTCGAGGTTTGAAGCACCTAACTCCTCGGAAAAAGGCAGTGCCTCATTCAGTACTCGCGCGTAGTTCTCGGCAGCTTGCGGGTTATCTAGCTGCCTGATGTTCAGCCGAAAAGGACGGCTTTGACGTGTCCGGTATACGGTGGACAACTTTGAGCGCACATGTACTGCTACTAGGTAATGGTCAGAATCAATGAATCAATGGTCTTTTAAATTTTGAAGTTCTACTTCTAATTTTAGGTTTGAATTTTAACTTTCTATTTCAATATTGGCTTCTTAATTTTAACTTTCAACAGCGGACGTTTGGCTTTTGAATTTTAACGGTTTCAACTAAAATTATGACATCTGTGAATTTGACATTTGGCTTTTGACTTTAAAGTCCAATTTCAACTTCAATTTTAAGTAAAATTTTAATTCTATAATTTCAGTTCAATAAGTCTTATTCCATGACTAATTTTTAGTCTAATTTGAAATTTAGCTTCCAAGTACGAAACTAGTTTGACAAACCAGTTTTCGTTCGTTCGAATCTCGGCTGAGTGGTGCTGCTACAGTCAAGTAGAATCGTAGTACTAGGCTCTTAAGTTTTTTTATTTTTCCTGTGTGGACTCATCACTGCGACCAGTATAGTTGATCTATTGTGATATCGCCCGGGTGTTTGCTGTATGACCTGCACTGCATTTCTTTTTGCTATAATCGCTATTGAATGAGCAATATGCTTATTAAATTTTATGCGTGCTTGTGTGAATTAAGGGTTTGCCCTTCCTTCAAAGCTTGATCTACTTTATCCACTTATTCCTCACTGCCAGTACTATCCCATATTATAGCCGGCCCTGGTGAGGACTCATTCGTTCCTCTGACCAGTACACTTAACTATTGAGCTTGCTGACGTTTGCCGCACGCACACATCGACGCGCGAGTTGTTGTTGCTGTTGTTAGATTTTACATTGATTTTACACGTTTGTTTTTGTTTTCCCCCAGTTATACCCCGGTAAAAAAACATACGTTTGAGTGAAAAACGATAAGTTTTTGTAACCCTTAGCAAGCTCTATAGGAGGAACTTTTGCACTTTCAGGAGGCTTCAGTGGGTAAATTTAGAATTCAGCATGAAGGAAGGGTAAATGAGGGGGGCCTGAGAATAAACCCATGCGAAAGTCACTTGACATCGAATGGCTTGATTCTACAAAGATTCGAACCCACGACTACTCGCTTGTCAAAGCAGATTCGGCAACCTTGCGGCTACGGAGCCCCCCTAGGCTCTTAAGTTTCCCAGTAACCTAGTAATAGTGCCTAACTTTAATACATACTATATAATAGTATAATATAATTGAACTTATCGATTTTATGTTTAAATTTCGAATTTAATCTCTATAATATTCAAGGTAAAAATTATTCGTGATGTAACTCGCAGGTTCGGCTGATTGTATAAAGAGAGACCCGCCATCCTAGCTTGATTACTTGGTTTTCCCGGACAAAAATATGCGTTTAAAAGATCGATGCCCTTCCTTCTATTTTTGTTAGGGCACGCCAGTGTATTTCAAGTCGAAAAAAATAAATATTGTGCAACACTTCCGGTGCTCAACTCAAAACACAATCAGTTTAGAGTCTGTATTTATCAAAACAAACGTTGTGCAAAAATCCCCGATTGCTTCGATTGCGACTCCCGTATGATGACAAATATGTAAAGGTGACGTGTCACCAATAGCAATCAATTTAGCATTTGCATCATTTATTGAACCACGAATCATAAAAAGCATCTCTAACTGCGCATTTAGTCTTGTCTTACGGTTAATTTTTTAACAGTTTTATGAAATTTAGAGTAGGTTTCGATAAACCTTAGCAACAACTATCTTACTGACAAATTTTACCTCTTCGCGTGGTTTCACGATTCAGCATTTCTGATAGCAAAATTTATTATCTTTTGAGGCTAACGCCACGGCGCCACCGTTGTTGGTTGCAACGTCGTCATAAAGCGGAAGGATGATCCTGCCTGTCAAACGGTTTCGGCGCTGGCGTGGCGTGGCCAACGACCTTTACCGTGTTCAGCTTTAACACCCAAACTCATATCTTAATTTAGTTGCAAATGAATAAATCAAACCATCCTCCCGGCATCCACCGGCCGAGGTCCGAGCGAGCTGGCAATGCCGAAAAATTTGTGTGGGCTATCGACGGGTTCATTTACTTTTTACATGTTATTAAATGTTTAATTGTTATTATGGAAAATTTTCACCCCGGGGCTGGCCACTGCGATCTGCCCGGGGCCCCGTTACGCCTCGCAGGTTTGATGGTTAAGCTAATGAAGTTTACGGAGCTTGCGAGCAAGCAGCTTGTGCAGCCTGCCTGACTTACTTAAGTAAATTGTACCTTCACTTCCGTGGATCATTACACGTAGGTTAATCCAGACTAAGAAACCCGGCCAACAACGGCAGGGCGATTTCTCTCGCATTTTTTTACCCGTACGAGCACTAAGTGATTTCGGCAATTTAATTTGATTAAATAAAATTTCAGCCAGTAAAATTGTGGCCGAAATTACCCTCGCACGATTCTTTTTATTTTCGAATTGAATACCTAATTTCCTAATTTACCGAAGGCTTTGTTTCTTTTCCATTTTTTTTTTTTTTGCTTTGACTTGTGTGACTGAAACTTGTCACATTTGTTTGCTATACCGAGTAACATTAGGAAGAAATTCCGGACAATCTTTGGCGCTTATCGAGCATCTTTCCACCCATTCAAATCTAATTTATTGCCCTGGTTGGCAAATTTAATAACGTCGAGGTGATCAGAAATTTATCACTCCCGCTGAGAAACTCGACAAATTAAGGAAAAAAGTCGTTAATTAGGCCGTTGCTTGAAAAGGAAAAAAACACAAAACCTCTTCGCCACTTGTACTTCCTCAACAGTTTACAGTAGTTTGGGAAAAATAATTGATTATATTATTATAATACGGCAATAACTGCTAGATACGTTCTTGAATTATTCCGCCCAAAATGGGAAAGATACAGCAAACTGCTTGTTTTCGTTTGTTTTGTAATTTATCATCGCCTACTGTGGTGCCGTGGTCAGGTGATGCAACCGTAACTAATGCACCTGTGATATGTCGGTTCCCATTTTCTTCCGCTGGCGGTCGGTAACGGAGAGGGCACTAATTTTACGATGTGACGAAATCGTTGTGAAGAAATATATTCTCCTAGGCGCGGGGTTCCAGTCGAGCTACCTGGCCGGCCGGCAGCAAGCAAGTTCATCTCCATTTCGAAAATTCCAAAAATTTGATATGCGAAACGCAGCAGATCATGCAATTATCGGTCGCTTTTTCCTTGTTAGTCAAACTTTCTTGTTTCACCGGCGTTTCAAAGGGCCAAAAATTTTAAACGTAAATATGCCCGAGCCCCGGCTTGCCGAACTAAAAAGGAGCATTCAGATTGCCGCCAGCCAAAACCGCGCTCAGTTCGCGCGGCTCAGCAGAAAAAAGCACCGAAAAAAAAACAAAGTTGGCTGAGCATAACAGGACAAGCATATAAAAGCGACAAAAGCCGGTTCCAATTGTTTATGTCGTTTGAAATTGAAATTTTCCTCCTGCGCTCGCTGGAAAGGATGAATAATTTGATTGCTCTTGCGCCCTTCTCTCCTGATGGACGGCCGGCCGGCGGGTGACGGATGTGGAATCGATCAGCACTGATGATCGGCTTGCTTTTTTATTCCCCCGCGAATCCTGGCCTGGATTTTCGGAACATGAAAATCAGTCCCGACCGCTGCTACAGCTACTGGACTGGCTGCCGGGCAGGCAAAAAAAAGAAATGCGAATTCACTTTTGACGAAGACGAATCATTTGCGGCGGCGGCATTTCGGCTGTGGCGTTTTTTACGGCGGCCTCTCTATCCCTTCGGCGCGGCTCCTGCTGTCCAACCGTATGCCGGAGCGGCTCCTAAGCCCTTTGATGGCGCGAAGCCAAGCTTCTGTTTAGAATAAATTTGAATGGAATGTTTTGACCGTGCGGTGCGGTAGCAGACCAGCAGATCGCAGCAGTCCTTGACATTCCAACGGTCTGGAATGCGTCTTCGGCGACTAGTTTCGGGGTCCGTTTCGTTTGCTTGGTTGGTGACCCGTTTTTGCCGGGATATTAAATTAAAATTCTCGACTGTCTTCTCGTTGGGTTTGCGATGAGACAACGTTTTGTCTCTGTTTATCGAAAACCTGATTCAGAGTACAATTAATTCAATTTACGCGAGGGTAAATACGAAAAGTCTGATGACAATTCGCATTTTGCATGTATCATTTCATTGTGTTGGTAGGCAATAGTGGCAGAAAATCCTATTGAAGTGTAAAAAAGTGCCTTAAGCGATCAAAGGAACCGCACGTAATTTAATTATTATGTGCATTATAAATCAACGCAGAAGGCAGTGCCAGTAAGTGGCAAAGTTTTATTTATTTTTTTCTGTGAGTGCAAAATGTCCTTGGAAAATTACGCCAATTATGTGAAGCAGATCATGCGTGTACGGATCAAGCCAAACAGCGGGCGATGTGTCAGCCACCGGTGCACCACCACGGTGGCGGTGGCAGAAGAATTAGCTCGATGGAGATGCAGATGAAACCTTTATCACGTGTGTGGAAAAGAAAACTGCGAAACTTTGCAAGCATTTTGCTAGTTCTTGCTTTAAGCGATACTTCACCGCGCCGTGCTGTGCGAGCTGGCAAAGCTTGCCGATCGGCGCTTTTGATCTGCGCCGGGTACAACGAACGGCAAGTGGCCGGCCACATTGGCGTGATTGTGGCGCTGAGTTTTCCCAATTTAGTCAAACTGTCACGCTGTCACCATGACAACGCCGCTGACTGCTTGTTGACCAACTGCGCGATGCGTGTGATGCAAGTGATCGACCGAAGGGATTTTACCGGTAAAGACAGCGAGCAGTATATAAATCTAACTCGGAAGAAAAATCAGTACAGCTTTACTAAATTGTCGGTAATCTTGTCGCGTTTCTCTGCGGGCTGCTGCGCTGGTGAGGGCGTCTCTTTCCGCTTCACCCCGAAGGCAACATGTCCGATGGGAAACATCGCAACGACCAAAGCAGGCGGGGACGGCGAAGTCACTTCGTCGCTAGTCGCCAACCTAAAATGGGGCGAATTTGTGCGAGATGTGTATGTTTGATGAGATGTTTTCGAGCGTTTGCGACAGTATCTTGTAAAGTAACAGACTTCTATGGCAGCAGATTAGCCGCCTACTGTGGTCTGTGGACAATCGGTTGAGAAATTGACTATCGGTTGATTAAACTACCAATTATCGACGCATTTAAAACCTAATCGACGCTACAAGATTTTATCAATCTTTGGTATTTTATACAAACTGCAGGAGCTACCAATTCAGAGGTTTAGAGTTAGTGGTTAAAATGACCAAAATTTAATGAAAAACTCTCCAATTAAAAATTAATTTCTGAAAAATATGTGTTATGAATCGTTAGAGAAGCAAATAACAAATTTTCTAATAGAATTATTCTAACAATTTCGATTCTTTGGAATCTAATTAACCCCTCCAGCTTAGATATCATTACTACAGCCCCAGCCCTAGCCCTAGGCCTAGCCCTAGCCCTAGCTCTAGCCCTAGCCCTAGCCCTAGCCCTAGCCCTAGCCCTAGCCCTAGCCCTAGCCCTAGCCCTAGCCCTAGCCCTAGCCCTAGCCCTAGCCCTAGCCCTAGCCCTAGCCCTAGCCCTAGCCCTAGCCCTAGCCCTAGCCCTAGCCCTAGCCCTAGCCCTAGCCCTAGCCCTAGCCCTAGCCCTAGCCCTAGCCCTAGCCCTAGCCCTAGCCCTAGCCCTAGCCCTAGCCCTAGCCCTAGCCCTAGCCCTAGCCCTAGCCCTAGCCCTAGCCCTAGCCCTAGCCCTAGCCCTAGCCCTAGCCCTAGCCCTAGCCCTAGCCCTAGCCCTAGCCCTAGCCCTAGCCCTAGCCCTAGCCCTAGCCCTAGCCCTAGCCCTAGCCCTAGCCCTAGCCCTAGCCCTAGCCCTAGCCCTAGCCCTAGCCCTAGCCCTAGCCCTAGCCCTAGCCCTAGCCCTAGCCCTAGCCCTAGCCCTAGCCCTAGCCCTAGCCCTAGCCCTAGCCCTAGCCCTAGCCCTAGCCCTAGCCCTAGCCCTAGCCCTAGCCCTAGCCCTAGCCCTAGCCCTAGCCCTAGCCCTAGCCCTAGCCCTAGCCCTAGCCCTAGCCCTAGCCCTAGCCCTAGCCCTAGCCCTAGCCCTAGCCCTAGCCCTAGCCCTAGCCCTAGCCCTAGCCCTAGCCCTAGCCCTAGCCCTAGCCCTAGCCCTAGCCCTAGCCCTAGCCCTAGCCCTAGCCCTAGCCCTAGCCCTAGCCCTAGCCCTAGCCCTAGCCCTAGCCCTAGCCCTAGCCCTAGCCCTAGCCCTAGCCCTAGCCCTAGCCCTAGCCCTAGCCCTAGCCCTAGCCCTAGCCCTAGCCCTAGCCCTAGCCCTAGCCCTAGCCCTAGCCCTAGCCCTAGCCCTAGCCCTAGCCCTAGCCCTAGCCCTAGCCCTAGCCCTAGCCCTAGCCCTAGCCCTAGCCCTAGCCCTAGCCCTAGCCCTAGCCCTAGCCCTAGCCCTAGCCCTAGCCCTAGCCCTAGCCCTAGCCCTAGCCCTAGCCCTAGCCCTAGCCCTAGCCCTAGCCCTAGCCCTAGCCCTAGCCCTAGCCCTAGCCCTAACTTTTGGAAAGGATTATTCTCAACCGGCTTACAAAATGCACGGAAAGTGAACATGAACTGTCAGAGAGGCAATTTGGATTCAGGAAAGGAAAGTGTACGGTAGACGTTATACGGACAGTAATCGAAAGAGCAGAAAAGGGAAGAAGAGAAGAGGAAATCGACACTGCGCCGTAATCACGATTGACGTTAAAAATGCTTTTAATGGCGCCAGTTGGCAAGCCATTGCCGCAGTGCTGCGCACAATCAAGGTCCCTGCCTATCTGTGTAGGATCCTCAATAGCTATTTCCAGAACCGCTTTCTAGTTTATGAAACGAACATTGGCTAGAAGTCGATTAGGGCTACCGCGGGAGTTCCACAAGGCTCACTCCTCGGCCCATCGCTCTGGAATGCTATGTACAACGGCGTACTAACACTGGAACTGCCTAGAGGTGTGGAAATCGTCGGCTTTGTGGATGACATCGTAACAACCGTAGTAGGGGACACTTTGGAGGAGATCAAAATACTGGATGAAAGGAGTGGAGTTGCAAATAGCCCACTACAAAGCAGTTGTACTATTAGTTAGCAACTGCAGAGCGGTGCAACGGTGTGTTATCGCCGGAATAATCCCTATTTGCATTACACTGGCCGAAGACAGTGAATGTTAAAGTTACGAAAGGAATATGCAAACGGACGAGAGCGGAGTCGATATCCAAGTGACAACAAGAGTGGAACACTGTTACGTATGGAAGATGGACGCACAGGCCGATACCAAACCTGGTCAACTGGGTCAATAGGAAGCAAGGCAGAAATGAATTTCTTTTGGGCGTAATTTATATCAGGGAACGGTGACTTCAGGCAGTATCTGCAGCGATTCGGGCATGCCTGTCCAAGATTCGAGACAGTGCGAAACGAGCTACCATCTCTTAACGCAGATAATATAGTCAGTGAAATGTGTGTTGATGAGAACATGTGGAACGTTGCCAAATGGGTGATAAAACAAATCTTGTCCGATCTGCAGCGAACATGGAGAGCAAAATAACGTTCCACTGGCACCAGCTAGCATCAGATATCCAACAGTGCGAACTTCCAGTCAAGGTGGAGAATGATGGCGATGTGGTCAATTGAACATCTTTGGGCCGCATATGACATCTTGATCCAAACCAACGCGATTCTAGGTGGGGTTAAACCCTTGACCGTTCCAGCCAGCTTTCTACCCATCTTTATACAAAATAAGGACGGATTAATTATATTGGAACTTATTAACGCCAAAAACCAGAGTGAGAGTAGTGTTCAAAACAAATTTCCGGAAATTTTCCATGAGGTAGTATCCGACTTTTCGTTGCAGCTTTCTATCGCCGTCATCTGTATGAGTGATAGCACCTCAAGTCTTCGGACGGAGGGGTCACTCAGACAACCAAGCTTTACCTACTACCATCACTATGGCATGGCGGTATGGATGAGAAAACTCCAAATCCATGGACGGAGGGGTAACTCATGCACCAAAACGCGCATAGATACGTCAATAAGTACGATCAAGGTCGTCATACCACAGGGTTTTTTACTCCGCCCAGTTAGCTTCGGAGTACGATGCTGGCCTAACAAGCCAGTAGTCGTATGTTCGAATCTCGGCTGGGATGTGCTGCTATAGAGTCAGTAGGATCGTTGCACTAGCACCGTAATAGTCCTGCACTCTAATAACCGGCTGCAAAGTCTGTCGATAAAGAAGGGTCAAGTCCTCAACAGGACGTTTATACCCATGGCTTAGTCAGGGTTTTAACCAAGAGGATTGTTGCCAATTCAATGGGCTTTTGAAAATCGGGTAGCTTGCAAAAGCTTTATAAAGGCTAATCCGTAAAATAAAGCTTGATTCTTTCTTGCAAGCCAGAAGAACACAGAAATGCGCGAAGGTGATTGTGAACGTTGTTTTGTTTTAAATCGTATTGTGGACGGTTAGAACGCTACTGTCAAATGAATCAAAATTGAGTCAAAGTGATCGAACCATCCCTGGGTGCCCCCTCATTTCTTAAATCAATGCTCGTTCCAGGTTTATTACTTTTTCGTATTCGCAAAGCAAAACAAAGCCATGGGTATAAATGTCCTGTTGAGAACTTGACTCTTCTTTATCGACAGACTTCGCAGCCGGTTATTAGAGCACATGACAATTACGGGGTAGTGCAACGATCCTAGTCACTATATAGCAACACCTCCCAGCCGAGATTCGAACTTACGACGACTGGCTTGTTAGCCAGCGTCGTACCCCGAAGCTAACTGAACGAAGCTACTTAGGTGAACTTAACGATGGAAAAAAATTACAAATGATAATTCAATGACACAAATTTGCTTTAAATCCTACGTTTATTGAGCCATCTATAAATATGCTTCGACGCCCTGCCAGGTGACTTTACAGCTGTTCACCGGAATCTTGGCTATGACCGATCAAACCATAGACGTCGGCATATTATTCAACTCTTTCGTGGCCTTGGCGATCAGGTCCCTCCCCGTTTTGGCTCAAAATTATTGGGTAAATGCTGCGTTTGAGCTTCGCCATAAAATTTACTATTGATCGCAGTTGGGCGACGTTGGGAGAGTTGGTGATCGGTGGTACAACCTTTATCTTCAGCCCTTCAGCGGCTAGGCGGTGCTTGCTAGATAGAGTCGGTAGGATCGTTATATTGGCCCCGTAATTTTCCTGTACTCTAACAGCCGGCTACGAAGTCTGTCGATAAAGAAGGGTAATGTCTAATGATGGTTTAAGTCCACGGCTTTGCTTATCTTCAGCCGGTTCATCTACTCTTGTGATCTCTTGGTTTGATGGGCCAAGGCCAGGTCCGGCCAAAAGACCACATTCTTTGCGCGATACTTTTTATTGAAGGCGGCAACTTCCGCAGGCGATTGTCTGCGATTGCCAGACACGACCAGCCTCGAGTGACGCTTCCGCTTAAAAATATCCCTTTTGGCCAAGTACTTCTTCACCGTTTAGTCGGTTTCTCTGAACTCCCGGCCCAAGATGCGGACCATGTCCAACTTCTTCGCTACGGATAGAGCTGGAAGTACGAACAAACCATCGAGCGTACTTGTTCGACAGTTTTCACTATGGCTGCTGCATGCAAATCAACTGATTACGCAGGCCCTTTTTGGCAGGTCTTTTATGGCGCTCCTAAGAGCTTGCGCCCTTGGCAGGGGCCAGCCTGGCCAACCGCACGCTACGGCGCTGCCTGTGTCACCGGAAAAGCTATTACGATCGGTAGTCAGGGGTGTCAGTCTCTGGCAAGAAATTATCCTTTCCGTTGCCTGGATCAGGTTAACCATACCGACGTGACCTTTGCCAGTCATAAGTCGTAGAATCGGAACCAGGAGGAAAGAGAGATATCCCACGTAGTGCTTCAGCAAAGGAAAAGCGCAAGTATTGAAATCGGAATAGGAAATAGGGTATGTTGCTGCTTCGTCGTAATCACCTATTCCCGTTCTATCCAACACAAATTATGAAAAAAATATTTATGACATTTTTATGACACACAATGCAAAACTAGTTATTCCCCAATATTTTAGTTTGTTGTCTATCACTTGCGATCAATCAAAGTAAGCTGAGATCTATTTAAATGCTTTTTATCATTAAAGAAGTCCTACCAGCCAAATTTCCTACGTTTTTTCGTGCGACGAAGAAGAAAATGGCGGCTAATCGTTTTAATTTCCGTCATTCATAAATGAAAATAACTCACGCAAGGCATTGTCGTAATTCTACAGCCAGGAAAACTTGCCTGAGGCTTACAGATTCCAGTCTGAACATCAAGGACCGGCTGAATTTTGGAATTGGCCATTTCAAATGTTTTAAAATTCAGCCGGTGAAGATAGTGGCTTGCAAGCGATTGCATTTAATTTTTTTTTTTTTTTTTTTGAAAAAAGGGTGTCAAATTTAAATTGCAGCCGAATCTATTCGGGTGACTTTCGACGGGTTTGTCTAACCGCTTATGCTTGTGCTTGGTACGCTTACCGGTACACCGGTTTTAGGCGATATTTATGAGAAAACCACGAATACACTTTTGAAAGCCGCGCCGCATCGTGGGATGAAATCCAAAGCTAGATGGACAAAAGTAATTACGCTAAAACCGTTGGTCCTAGGTATATAGTATGTTCGGAGTAAATTTGTTATTTTAACTTCCGCATTTTTTGGTGTAAGTATGTTATTAGAGGGACCATCATAGTAAACGAGTGCAAAATAGAAACTATTTTATGGCTTAAGTTAGCTGAATAAAATGTTCAGCAAAGTTAAAGAACATTAAATTTTGAGTAACTTTGCCAAAGAAATGAAAGTTCTGTCTCTTATGGTTGATGGGCTGGAGCTATTTAAAGTTTTTTGGTCGGGGTGGACCTAAAAAATCCGTTTTTTCTTAAATATCTTCTTTCGTGATTATTTCTCACAAATCATGCCTTCCGAACACTTTCACGCGCATGGAAAATGCACATTTTGTTTGAAGGAATCAAGTTGCTATCTCCTTCGGTTCCGAAACTACAGGCATTTTTTCTAAAAAATATATGGTTTTTTCAAATGTCAATAACGTAAAAACTGCCCAAAAGCAGCAAATCAAATTTTGTATAGATGTTTAGTAATATATTTGCCACCGAAATCAATTGAGATCACATCGGTCCAGGTCGGCCCTTTTTTGCTAGACCGTATTGAATAAATTAAGTAAAAATCACCGATTTACTTACCAAAATCACAATTTTTACGTAAATGGAACGAATTAAAAAAGCGAAAATAAGTCTAAAGGATTGTATTTATCTTAATCAAGTATAATTAATAATGGTACAACTTCTCAGGGCGATTTAAGTTTCTTGAAAAGTGGAATACCTCTAATGTTCGCTATTAACAAATCTGAGTACTTTAGCATCATACTCATTAAATCAATAGTTGTTATCTTTCGAAAACTTTCATGTATGTCTTTCTCTGACTCTATATATCTTGGTAATTGCTTCCTGTGCCTCTTCTGACATCGATAATATCAGAGAATCAGCCTTGGAATCAGCTACAGTGGAGCCATGCATCAAAATTTTGTACCTTGACGACCGAGGGGTCTACAGTTTCGAGGTACTGAAAGCGTAATTCTAATTTTTAAACAATTTTCAACCAAACAAGTACAAAAGTTTCAATATTTGATTGAAGTTTTCTCAATATTTGAAGATCACGTGTCAGTAGTAGCCCGGTTTCAACAAGAATTACTGTTATATTTTCGGCGACCACAGTTAATTAATGTTACAGGATTCACATCCCCCAAGATAAAAGGTTTTTCAGCTCGAAAAATAAAACCAGAGCCACTTTCATAAGCTGAATACAGATAATTAAAATAAAAACAAGCATTTAGACTTATTTCGTTTTTTTAATCCATTCTTTTTACGTAAAAATTGTGATTTTGGCAAGTAAACCGGTGATTTTTACTTCATTATTCAATACGGTCTAGCATAAAAGGGCCGACCTGGACCGATGTGATCTCAATTAATTTCGGAGGCGAATATATTGATAAACACCTATACAAAATTTGATTTGCTGCTTTTGAGCAGTTTTTACGTTATTGACATTTGAAAAAACCATATTTTATTCGAAAAAAATGCCTGTAGTTTCGGAACCGCATGAGACAGCAACTTGATTCCTTCAAACAAAATGTGCATTTTCCATGCGCATGAAGGTGTTCGGAAGGCATGATTCACGAGAAATAAACACGAAAAAAGATATAAAGAAAAAACGGATTTTTAGGTCCACCCCGACCAAAAAACTTTAAATTGCTCAAGCCCATCAACCATAAGAGATAGAACTTTCATTTCTTTAGCAAAGGTACTCAAAATTTAATGTTCTTTAACTTTGCTGAACATTTTATTCAGCTAACTTAAGCCATAAAATAGTTTATATTCAGCACTCGCTTACTATGATGGTCACCCAAATGTCATATACACCAAAAAATTGCGGAAAATAAAATAACAAATTTACTCCGAACATACTATATACCTAGGACCAATGGTTTTAGCGTAATTACTTTTGTCCACCTAGATTTGGGTTTCATCCCACAGTGCGCCGTAAAGATAGAAACAAGCTGCCAAAATCTGTTCATCTTAGTAGGCCAAGAATAAGTCTTTCAATTGAATCTAGAACCTAAAAGTAAAACGTTTTGAAAAACAGTGGAATAAAACTCATTTTCAATCCGTAGTCAGAGTTTATTCAAAACTGACGTTTAATTAAACGTTTTTCACGCCTCATTCTGAGCGATATGGACCACATCTAGCAACTCATATGCAGACCTTCTAAGCAGAATCCTAATATTCGTGCATTAAAAATCAGTTCTACCCACAAGCAGGCTTGCAGGCCGGCAAATTTACCACTTACTAAACGATAGAGCAATGCTGGATGTTTACATCAAACGCCTGTCCGTCCGTATCGTTGGACAGAATAATAAATACGCTTGTAAACGTCGCATTAGGCCTAATTGGCTCTGCATGAGGCTTGGCTTCAATTATTATCAGATGTGGCGAGTCATTAGCGCATGTAAATGTTTACTTTTGAATTCCTAAGCCTACTGTGAGTGTTGTTACAATTGCGCATATCAATATCGAGCCGGCGCGGCGATGGCGCACCAGCAGCCGCGGTGTGTTTCCCTACGGTGCGGCGGTACAACGACCATCGCCGTTGCACAACTTCGCGATAAAATAAACTAACAGATAGAGTAGCTCCGGGGCATTACCATGATTGTAAATTACAGACCAGCGGTGCGGCGATAGTACGCGAACGCGACTGATGTATTCAATAATAGCGATAATTAGGCTCAGTGACTTGCGCCATCGCATCGAAACGTTATCAGGTGATGAATATTTATTCACTCGATCGCCGCTGAGCACCGCACCGTGCAGTGTTTGTACATGCTTAAGCCACTCATGGTGATACTATTCCGATGAAATCAATATTATTACGCAGTAATTACTACGATTATTCATTTAATCGCAGTCGGCATCTAGCGAACCGGGACAAATCAAGTGTGCCATGAATGCAGTCAGGTGCGCCTTAAACACGTACCTCTAAAGTCTTAACGTTCAACCGGCTCAGCTAGTGGTGTGGTTGGTGACGAGCAGGATGCTCGTTTTTTAATTACTCTCAACCAAGTAATGCTCATTATGTTGACCGATTTAGACCGTCGCGCTGGCGCATAGATTAGGCAGCTCTCGAATCCTCAGCCTCTACTGATGAGTGAGTGAGTGAGTGAGTGGTGAACCGCACATGTGCACCGTCGACACAGCCTACTATTTGCGTTCCAGGCGACAGACTAAACCGACCAGAGGCGACGGATGCCGCGGCGCGGCGGTTGCAGTCAGTAGCTGTGTATAATAAATGCACGAGAGAAGCTGTGCCAGCAGCAACAGCACCAGCACCAGTACCTTATAAATATGCATCAAGGAGGCGGCGTCTAATCATAAATTCAAAGCTTACAGCTCTCCAATGGCTGCCGGAGCGACCAATGGAAATCCAGCAGCTAGCTGAACGCTACCACATTATAATGCTACCAATAATAGACCAAATGTCGGTGCTCTAATTCGGTCGACGAAAGCTAAATTAGAAGCTTAACCTACCGCTCCCATTTGGACGTGGCGGACCGGTTCGGCAAAGCAAGTTAAATTTAATTACATCTTATTAAATGATTATCAAACTGAAACGTATCATTAGCCGGTGTGCGGTGGTTAGTTGCCATCTTTAGCTAATCGAATTAGTTGTCTAAACTTGCCACAGAGTGTGCTCCCCCGTTTTTTTCTATTTTTCGTTTTCGGATGCTTCATTTCGGAATATTTAAAAGCGCTGGTGGATAGCTCATTACGGAGCAATAATTGGCCAAAAAGCGAAAAATATTAGTCTGAAATGTCTCCACCCTCCTCCGCGCTCGATAACCTACTAACTAGAGATGGTCGGGTAGCGGAAAATTTGCCCGAAACCCGCACCCGTACCCGTACCCGCCGGGTTCGGGTCGGGTTCGGGTATTGAAAAAAAATAATTTGCGGGTTCGGGTCGGGTACGGGTTCTTAATTTTTGTTTTTGAAATCGGGTACGGGTCGGGTCGGGTATCCCTATTGACCACATTCAACACTAAACATGGTCGGGTACCCGGGCCCGTCCCGTACCCGTCGGGTTGCGGTCGGGTTCGGGTATCAAAAATAATAAACTTGCGGGTTCGGGTCGGGTACGGGTTTTCAATTTTTTTCTTGATCGGGTACGGGTTGGGTTCGGGTATTCAAATTTTCATACCCGACCATCTCTACTACTAACTACAACACTAGCAACGGCAATAACCGACGCAAAGCTGGGTAAAATTTATTCAAAACGTATATTCACCCTAACCCGACCCGATACACTTGTTGCATGTTGGTTTATATGGGTAATTAATTTATTGCCCACAAATATAATTTTTAGTTTATTAACTTCACGTAAGGGTCGATGCTTTTAATTTTTACAACCTCAAGTCGCTATTCCGGTACGATTCACACTACAGACGACGGCTGGTGCTAGGCTGAACTGAGCTGGTGGATGGGTTTAATTTACCTCACCTCAGCTATCAGCTCAGCTAGACATAACATCTTTTGGCAATTTCCCATGCCAATCGTTCTGATCCCGATTGTACTGTACAATCGCTCTCTCTCTCTCTCTCTCTCTCTGTGTATGTATGTGCCTTGTGTCCACGTCTTCCGTTCAGCTAGTTTGGAGCCGGTCCAGTAAACCCCTAAAAATAGGAACTATTTTTAACAAAACATGAACTTCCTCCATTACGGTACGGTAAGATAGGTTTCAACGAAACTGTTCCAATTGGACATTTAGTTCCACGCCTGCTGGGATACATCTGTCGAACGCAGCCAGAAGCACGGTGATGAGCCGCCGCCGCACAGTGGGACGGCTTCAAAAATAGGCGGACATCAGCTTTTGCGGAGAAACTATTAAGTTTTTCGCATTAGTGTCTTCGCAAAAGTTTCTTGGTTTTTAATTTATTTTTTTGTTAGATGAAAAAAATTTACATTAAGGGGGCGAATCAATAAATAGAAAAATTAACTTTTTTATTTTAGGTCCAAAATAAACAGTGCCTCAGGAAAAGTGGTAGAGGACATTATTTCAAGAGTATTTGGTGAAGGAAGGAAGTTTCTATCCCTTAAGGGAAAAAAGATATTGAGCTTCACAATAACAAACCCCTTAATATCAATTTTCTTAATTTTACTTGCTTATTTCCGTTTCTACATCGTTTTGATGTTCAGTAAAATTTAAGATATAGTAAAAATACATCTTTTTGCTGAAGAGAGCAAGGCTCTAACCTTATGGGATTTTAAGCTGTTACAGTTTTTAGACAATTTTCTAGTCAATTTTAAGGTGATTTATTTCAAAAAGGCGCAAGTATGCGCAGCCAATCTCAGCAACTTTATGTGTTGCAATGTAGTGGCTTTCATTTTATGTATATGTCACGGTGGATCACGGTGGAACATTCGAGCAAACTGTGACTAAAAATATCACGTTTACGCCTGAAAAATTACATAAAATAACATAATCGACCAATACAAATGGTATAAACCCATTTAAAATAAAAATAAATTTAATAATATATGATTTAAAAATTCAATAATGTTATATTTCTAAATAACTGTTCATTTCTTCATGGTTAGCTTCGGAGGAGTCAAGAGTACCGTTTCCCGCAAAATCTGGTTCACGCAATAACTTCAGTGCTGCTTCACTGAATGGCATTTTCTTCCGTTTTGTGTTCTTACCCACTGATGAAATTATCGGATCAGATGATAGCATTAAACATTAAACGCAAGCATTAAACGGTTAAATATATCTTGATTTGTAGATACTCTGTGAACATAAGCGTATGCAATTAGGAACAAAACACAACATATATGATGACTAATATGCACCTCGAACATTTTCGCGCTCGATATTCCCGGAACATTTTGACGTCCTTATACCGGCATTCTTGCGGTTCTTCTGACAAGGCACCGATAGGGAGCACTGATGCTTGGATAATATCTGCACCATGGATAAGAATTCGGTGCATACTAGCTGGCATTTTGTACCATCCGTATAATGAACCAGATTTTGCGGGAAACGGTACTCTTGACTCCTCCGAAGCTTACGATGAAGAAATGAACAGTTATTTAGAAATATAACATCATTGAATTTTTAAATCATTTATTATTAAATTTCTTTTTATTTTAAATGTGTTTATACCATTTGTATTGGTCGATTATGTTATTTTATGTAATTTTTCAGGCGTTAAACGTGATATTTTTAGTCGCAGTTTGCTCGAATGTTCCACCGTGATCCACCGTGACATTTACATAAAATGAAAACCACTACATTGCAACACATAAAGTCGCTGAGATTGGCTGCGCATACTTGCGCCTTTTTGAAATAAATCACCATAAAATTGACTAGAAAATTGTCTAAAAACTGTAACAGCTTAAAATCCCATAAGGTTAGAGCCTCGCTCTCTTCAGCAAAAAGATGTATTTTTACTATATCTTAAATTTTACTGAACATCAAAACGATGTAGAAACGGAAATAAGCAAGTAAAATTAAGAAAACTGATATTAAGGGGGTTTGTAATTGTGTAGCTCAATATCTTTTTTCCCTTAAGGGATAGAAACTTCCTTCCTTCACCAAATACTCTTGAAACAATGTCCTCTACCACTTTTCCTTAGGCACTGTTTATTTTTGACCTAAAATAAAAAAGTTAATTTTTCTATTTATTGATTCACCCCCTTAATGTAAATTTTTTTTATCTAGCAAAAAAATAAATTAAAAACCAAGAAACTTTTGCGAAGACACTAATGCGAAAAACTTAATAGTTTCTCCGCAAAAGCTGATGTCCGCCTATTTTTGACGCCGTCCCACTGTGCGCCGCCGATAGATAGGAGGTAAACCGATTGCTGTTTTCGTCGTGTTTTGCACTCAGCCGATAGCCTACAGCCATCTGTCACCTGGGGAAGAAAAGAAGGAAAAAAAGAAACAAATTTAGCTGCGGTTATTTAACTTTTATTTCATTGCTACATGCTTCTACAAGTATGGTGGATTCTTCTCACAGTTCATTAGATCCTTTGGAAGAATCGAAAAGTTTCGGTTGAATCTCATCATCAAACATCATGATGTTAGGAGTGAAAAAACCTTCTGAACGATTAGCGAGCAAATCTACTTTGAAAGTATTTTCCAAAATTTGAAAATTAGGTAGCCCTTTAAAAAATTTGACTGTGTTGTTCTTTAAAAAATATTGATACAATTTCATCTTGCAATATTATTCTGTACAACGCGCCTCCATTGAAAGTCATTTTTCTTGGTTGTCAAATGTTATCAAGAAAAAGCTTCACGAAAGTTAGCAGAAATCTTCCGGACCGAAATGAGTACTGATTTGTTACCAACAACGTGTAAATCGTCAGGATAGTGTTCGAGAAATTTATGAGTAGGTTTTATGCAGTAATTTTTATTTTTTTATTTCGTGACAAACTTGCTTCAGTTTCATGTTAGCTGGTTCTCAGTGTGTTTAGAATAGCACTGAAAGTTTGCCCAATTCTACTTGTTTTTGTGTCCATATTTGCATTAACGTCTCTTTTGCAAAATCTCTTAAAACGATCTACTCTTTTAGGGTTTGCTCTCTGAAAGTCTACTCTCTAACTATTCTTTCATATTCCATCACAAAATCTCTTTTCCCAAAATCAGCTTTTGGAAATTTCTCAAATTCTCCCTTTATGTTACCGTTTTCCTTAAAATTCCTCTTAAAGTAGCTTCATTTAAAATTGGAGAATCCTTTCACTCTTAAGCCCAGCCTTTTTAAATTTTGTCTAAAACATTTCTATCGCAACCTATCGTTGCGTCGCACCGTGGGATGAAACCCAAATCTAGGTGGACAAAAGTTATTACGCTTAAACCGTTAGTCGTAGGTATATAGTACGTTCGGAGTAAATTTGCTATTTTAACTTTCGCATTTTTTGGTGCATATGACATTAGGGTAACCATCATAGTAAGCGAGTGAAAAAAATAAACTTTTTTATGGCTTAAATTAGCTGAATAAAATGTTCAGCAAAGTTAAAGAACATTAAATTCTAAGTAACTTTGCTAAAGAAATGAAAGTTCTATCTTTTATGGTTGATGGGTTTGAGCTATTTAAAGTTTATAGTCGGGGTGGACCTAAAAAATCCGTTTTTTCTTTATATCTTTTTTCGTGTTTGGTTCTCATACATCATGCACTTTCACATGCATGGAAAACGCACATTTTGTTTGAAGGAGTCAAGTTGCTATCTCCTTCGGTTCCGAAGCCACAGGCATTTATTCTAAAAAAAATATGGTTTTTTCAAACGTCAATAACGAAAAAGCTGCTCAAAAGCAGCCAATCAAAAACCAGAGCCACTTTCATAAGCTGAATACAGATAATTGAGATAAAAATAAGCATTTAGACTTATTTTCGCTTTGTTAAGCCGTTCTATTTACGTAAAAATTGTGATTTTGGTGAGTAAAACGATAAATTTTACTTCAAGATTCAGATTCGTATCCGTTGTGTTTCAAACTCTGTCTCCTCTCTCTCTCTGTCTCTCTATCTCTCTCTCCTTCTTTCTCTCTTCCTTTTATCATTCTTCTTAGTCTTATCCTTCTTGTTTTTCCATTTCTTATTCTTGATTTATCCTCTTGTTCTTCCTCTTTATACTGTTCCCCCTCTTCTTTTCTTTCTTCTTGTTCTTTTCTTCGTCTTATTACTTATTATTTCCTCTCCGTTTTGTTCCTTCTCTTCTTGTCATTCTATTACTTTTTCTTTTTGCTGTTCCTCTCCTTCTTGTTCTTCCTGTTTTCTCTCTCTTTTCTACTTCCTATTTACTCTCTTTTCTTCTGGTCCTTCCTGTTTTCTTCTTATTCTTTCTCCTCTTCTTGGTCTTCATCTTCATATTCTCTTCATCAAAATCCGGGCCTTCTTATCTCGAAATCTTTTTAAATTTTTTCAAAACATCTCCAAAACCTCGTTCATTTTTGTTTTAGAATTTTCCGTCTGAAATTCTTATCTATAAAATATTCTCTCTTAAAGTTTTCCCCTCTAGAAACTCCTTTCTTAAACTTATATCGCTTTTTCAATCTGCTCTCTTAATGTTTCTTTTCTTAAAATATTGTCTTTGAAAGATTTCTCACTTACAGTCGTCCCTTCAAAACTGCTCTTCTAGAATCTCTCTAACTGTGTACTCCCAAAATTGACTCTCTCAAAGTTTTGCTTCCGAAAATATTTTGACTAAAAATTGTCAATCCTCAATTCATCAGCAGATTACTCCTCGTGGAATAACTTTTCCGTAATCTATTTTTCAATCTCCTCTCTTATACAGCCATTTTTGAAATCCCGTCGCTTAGTGTTTCTTAACTTTAAGGAGTTCTCTCTTCACGTTTCAATTTCTGAAAATTCCTCTCTTAAACTTTCTCTCGCATAAGGTCTTCTTTTATCGATTGAAATTCTTTTCTTTAACTCGCTTCTTTGAAAACCATCTCTCTCAAATTAATCTCGATTAAAATTTTCTTCAAACTGCTACCGACTCTTTTATCCGCCAGGTGAGCAGTGCTCTTCGATGAACCCAAAAGGCCTATTAATGTCTCAGGATCGGCACGGCTTAGAGATACATAGAAAGACTTTTCGTATTTACATGCATTTTATTCTCGGGGTATTCTGATCTGACCTAACCTAACCATGCGAATTATAGCTTACTCTAATTTCTCACCCTATCGATGCTAGATCTGCCGTTTCTGGTCTAACACGCGTTTGGGTACCCAAACTTCTGCCCTTAAGACGTTCGCCGCACTATTCTTGAATTTACCGTACAAAACGATCAGTTAGTTTTAATGTCACTACACCTTTATTTCTGGAGTAGGACCAAGCTGATAAGTCTTTCCTGACTCAATATCCATACGGTGTAAAGGATATGGCATATAATATGCCCACTCTACTCTCTAGCAACACGGCTGCACTAGTCAAACGATCGGATTGGAATGGCGGAACATTGGATGCAGAGTACGGATGCTACCCTCGATCGCTTGCCGTTTAACGTATTGTCTTGATCAACAACGGCCTCTATTAACCTTATCAGACATATCAGTTAATCGATTATTATGGCACATTCTGTCCTGTTGTTTTAGACAGCTTTTAATTCAAACGGTTACAAAACAGTCGTCTGGTGAACATCTTAATTGATAGCCAAACCAGAGGGCTTGTTGTTGAAGGCACGAGAAAGAAAACGATGTCCTTCTGCGTCCATAATTTTCGCTGATCTTCTACCTACCTTGCTTGCAAATAGTTGTTGGGCATCTTAGAATACGGTAAACAGTCCAAGCCGCAGCATATTCGCTTTTTAAATGTTGTACCGTATACTTTTTGCCGAAATTTCTATAGGGGCCGTGAAAAAATTCCAAAATTTTAGTTGCCACTGTCAAACCGTTTTTGCTGAAACATACTCTTGTTTTAAAATATCTTTACTTTCCTCTATAACTTAAAACCTCTCTATAGCTATTTTTATCCCCATAGCTCACCTATTTGCTACCATTTCCATAAAAATTCTCTAGAAATGTATCATCTAGATAATCTTAGAATCTCTAGAATCTTTCAGATTTTTATCTTCTAGAATCTCTCTCTCTCTCCTTTCTCTCAATCTCTCCTCTCTCTCTCTCTCAATCTTCCCTTACTAACTCTTCTTTCTCTGTATATTATTTCCCGTGTTGGGGACTTTTCATCGCGACCATTATTTTGATCTATTGTGGTGTGTCTTTTATTTTATGCCACGTCGTATCAGTGAGCTATCAAAGTTTGATTAACTACTTCTACAACTGTGGGCATTTATCCCAATCAGGTGAAGCATTTCCGTATGAAATTTACCACCTGATTAGGAGCAGCATTCCAAATATCGCAGGGCTGAGTCAGCCCCTTATCAATATATCTATGTCATTTCTGGGTTGCACAACAAATGTTCGGAGTTTTCAATCTCATGATTACAAAAGCGACAGTTAACTTCATTGACGGTAAGGTCGTCAGAGTCCATTTATGGCAGTCAGTATGGCACCGAATATCACCCTCCCCTATCCTTCTTCAGTGTATCAACATGCTCCCATAGACTCGGGAAACCATCACAGAAAAATAAAATTAGTTCAACTAACATGCTAGCCGTAATAAAATCTTGCAACTCGAAGCACTAAACATTGCATTTTATAGGTTCTATTACTTTTTGGGGCATAAATTACACTAAATACTGAGATTTCTAAAATTCATCACTATATTTTCACTTTTTCGCCGTCGATTTTTCATTGATTCTTTTTTTTCAGCCGTTTCAGTCGTCACATCACTCGCGAAACTTAACTTGAGACACAGAAAACCTTAATTTACAACCCGAAAAGTTAGTTGGTAAGATATTATATTGATTTGAAAAACTTTACTTCGCTTCGATTACAATTACGAATCCGCGACCGTCGTTGTTGTACGTTACTAAGGAAACGGGTGTGTATATGTGGAGTGATGCCATATTTACGTTGAGCATGAAATTGACCAATATATTTTGCTATTATATTAACAGTCGTAGAGTGTCGAAAATATACTTATAAAATTCACTGAAAATAAAATTCACTTACAAGGACAATGTCCGGAACCGGTGTATGTACTCAAGTCGGATATTGAAAGGTTTAATATGTTTTCTGTTTGAAGAGCATTTGGCTTTATAAAACGTTTTATTTGCCGATAATTCGAGGTAATATTCTAGTTCGACTGTTCAGTTTTTCCCAGTTCCTAAGCTCCATTGTAAGGGCACAGGCAGATAGACCAAAAAAGGGTTTAGGTCCTATGAACTGCATGGATGACCCTTTCTTTGGCCAGTTGATCATCCTTTCTGTGATGTTTTTGGAGCGTCTTAGTAGAATACGAAACCTGGAATCAAATAATTCAATTGGATAAGTTTTCTTTTTATTGAATTCCAGACATTCTTTCTCTCTAACTTTCCTTTCTCTCTATCTCTTTTTCTCTATTTCAACACAGAGTTTTTGCGACAATTTTTGAATAAACGCGGATTTTTACTCGTTTTTTTACGTGCCATGTATCCCCCGTGTAAAAAAGGCTTGAGTGTTTTCGCTATTGAGTCAGCTTGTTATTGGTTTCATGCGTGCTTGTGAGAATTGGCTTTTACCCTTTCCGTCTTAGCTTGCTCTACTTTAACCACCTCGTTCTTCGCGCCAGTACGTGCTATAGTCTTTTACTGTCTTCCAATGGTCTCAGATTATGCTGAATAATGCAAGATAAATAAGGCCATTGTAAATCATGTTTAAAGTTATTGTCCCCCCCCCTTGGAAATTGGCTTGAAAAATCGGGGGGCAAAAAAATTATTTGTAGGATATGAGTCAAATTTCATTTTATTTCATGAATTAACGCTTCTAGCACGAAACTGAAATGGAAATTCAAACAAAGGAATTTCCGAAAATCGTCCAAAAAAATTTTCCTTCGTTTTTGTCTTTTTTCGAATATTTTTGCATAGAAAATAATAACGTATATATTATAAGCAAGAATAGATTCGGTTTTCACGTTTAAACTTTACATAAAAATTCTTAAAATCTATGTTTTTTTGCTCGATTAAAAAAATTCACTTTGTTTTTTTTTCGCCCCCCGGTTCAGTGGCCGAACACTGGAAGGACAAAAACTTTATACAATATTTGTAATGACTGTTTTTCTTAGCAGAAAATTTCGAAATTATTCACCAATTGAAAAGTATATACACAGTATGTCTAATTAGTCTAGGCAGTGATTTATGGAAAAACTTATTTTACTTTTTAGTTATTTAGTTTTATTTTTTGATTCTAAAAAAAACAGTCAAACATTCCAAACCTTAAGAATAACACTTTTAAAACAGTGTAAACTTCTCCGTAGGAGGCAAACCCAAAATAGTGAAAACATGTTGAGCACAATTACGCAGCATTATTGATTGATTTAAACTAATTTAAAACCGAAAAGCCATCCACTTGCCTGCCACTAACAAATGTCACTCGAGCTTCCACCCATTACCGCAAACGTTTCCTCAAACGCAGCAATCCACGCAGCAAGCGTAGCCAATTATCGCTAATGTGCCATCATTGCCATCGGGAAAATAAAATAAGAACGCAATAGAAATGCACAGCCAACCCAGATCCATATGCGCCAAGTCACGTGCTCGTAATGCCGCGCATTTAAAGAAATTGATTACCCCATCAGCGACAGTTTTTTTTCGTTCGCCGACCGAAAGGGACCCGGCCAACATATTCATAACGCACCCATCACCACAGAGCACACCAAAGCATCCAGCGGCCACCCTTCCGCTATGCAGCGCGGTGCGCTAGAATCGCCGGCTAGGCCCAACCAAGTGATGGTCTGGGGACCCATCGTTATAATGATAACTGTAATAACTATTGAATCCCGGGTGCTGGGGACCAGCGTACAAGCGCTATACCAGTACCAGCAATCAAATAATCTCTCGAAACAGTTATTATTCAAGCGGCATGACCGCAGCAGTGTTCTATCTGCCGCACCATCTCCGGACCATCCGGACGGGGACCACACGGAGACACCGGCAACGATAACGACGGGAAGTCCTGTGCCGGCAGCCCGGCAGCATCCTTCTTCCACTTCTGCTGGTCGCGCACAGTAGGCGAGCAGAGCAGAATAGCACCCTCTCAAAAGTGGTCGAAAAAACCGCCTGCCACTACGATTTGCCTGGTCGAAGGGTGGAAACTGGCCAAAAAAAAAACGATACATTTTGGTACGCAAAAGCAGTCACCAGTGAGAGAAAAAAATTACACGAAGGGGATCGAAAACTGCGGCTTGCCATTCGTATTATAATATCAAATATTATTGTTATGTTTATATTCGTTTTTTACGATTGCTTTTTGCAGTTGGGCGGCTGCCTGGTCCTAAAAGCGGACATGCCATTTGCCGGGGGAAAAGGATTTCTAGCTGATTTACGGTAATTGGATGCGGAATGTTGACCGGGGTTTGATTTTAATTTCATGTCACATTGGGAGTCGAAATCGAAGTACGAAATCACACGGCGATGGTGATGGTCGGGGTGGTGCGGAAGTTTGCTACGATAGTTCATTTATCGTCTGTTGTCTACTTGGGTTTTTGGGTCGTCGTTTGCTGGTTAGATTCCGTTTGGTCACTAGTTTGAAGTTTCAAATTTACCTAACGTGTTTTGTAGGTAATAAAATAATCAATTTAAAATTTTTATTTAATCTTTGGCTCTTTCAACTCTCTATTTTTGTCAAATAATGTTGAATAAAATGTCATGCTATTTAAAAAAAATGGTGCCTGGAACTGATAAATTTGGTTTTATCTCACAAAACTTTAAACTTTATCAACTTATTACATGCCCAAAGTAGGCCACTCTGAGATAATTTGGACACTCTTTAGACAGAGGTCTCTTATAATTTAATCTTTCGTTGAATTGGTTGGATTTGTTGGAATCGATGAAGCATCTTTAACAGTGCCAAACGATACTCTTATAGTTTGTTTTCTGGTCAGAGGAATGCAATGAGAATAAAAAATCACTCACAACACTAACACCAATAACAATATTTCTGTACTGGGATTGTGACATACACCCTTGGACCGACATTTTCGGATTGATATTTTTGGACCGACACTTTTGAATCAACATTTTTGGGCCGTCACTTTTGAACCGACTCTTTTGAGACGAAACTTCTGGGCTAGGACTGGAACTGGGACGTACACTTTTGGAGGTTTTCGGGTCAATACTTTTGGACCGACTCTTTTGTATCTACACTTTTGAACCGTCTGTCGTGGACCAACACTTTTAATTCCGCACTGCTAAACTGACACTTTTGGACCGACATTTTTCGACAACATTTCTGGTTTGCAACTGCGACCTATACCTTCAGACAGACCTTTGGACCAAGATTTTTAAAGCGATGCTTTCGGACCGAAACTTTAGGACCGACAGTTTTAACCGACGCATCTGGATCGAAATTTTAGAAAGGACACTTCTGGGCTGGAACTGAGACGTATCAATTTTGGACCGTCACTTTTGAACCGAGGTTTTCCGACCGACACTTTCGGGCCGACACATTAAGACCGACTCTTCTGGTCCAACTCTCTTGATCGAACACTTTTGACTTGACTCTCTTGGACCGACAATTTTAGTTCGACAGTGATGAACTGACACTTTTGGACCGAGGTTTTTGGGCCGATACTTTTGGACCAGACCAACCTCATGTTTTTAGTCTTGACCTGGGAATGCGATCAGGCATATAAATTAATATTTTTTGAAACGGTGGTTCTATAATTGATGAAGGGATGGTTGGGGAAAGTAATGACAATTTTTTAGAATGGAGGGGAAAGAGCGAAAGGTGTAGAACCACCTTTTCAAAAAATATTAACTTTTGGACCGACACTTTTGAACAGATTCTTTTGGACCGACTCTTTTGGACCGACACTTTTAGACTGACCATTTCGAACTCTTTTGATACGACATTTCTAGACTGGGAGTAGGACGTAAAGCTTTAAACTAACATTTTTGAACCGACGTTTTAAGAGCGATACTTCTGGGCCGACTCTCTTTTGAAAGGACACTTTTAAATTGGGGCTGGAACATAGTAATTTTGGAACAAGGTTTTCGAACTGATATTTTGGACTGACATTTTTGGTCGCGTTTGGACCACCATTTTCGACCGACTCTTTTGCGTCGACTGTTTTGGACCGACACTTTTATATCGAAATTTTTTAACCGACGCGTTTGGACCAACAATTTTGGAACTAAACTTTTGAAACGACATTTCTGGACTGGGATTTCGGTACGCGCACCAGTGGACCGAAGCAGTTGGATCGATGTTTTCGGGCTGATACTTTTGGACCGACAATTTTGGGTCCAAAATTTTGGACTGACCCTTTTTGGGCCGACTCTTTTGGAACGACTCTCTTGGATCAACACTTTTAGTTTGACACTGCTGAACTGACACTTTTGGGCCGACATTTTTGGAATGAGACTGAGAAGTATACCTTTAGACCGATACTTCTGGATTGATATTTCTGGACCGACGCTTTTGGATCGAAAATTTTCAAATGACACTGTTGGACTGGATCTGGGACATATCAATTTTGAGCCGAAATTTTCAGACCGATACTTTTGGACCGACATTTTTGGTTTGACGCTTTAGAACCGATATTTTTAGACCGACTTTTTGGATCAAGACTTTAGGACTGACACTTTTAAACTGATACTTTTGGACCGACACTATTAGACCGACTTTTTTGGACCGACCCTTTTGGATCGAAATTTTTGAAACAACATTTCTGGGCTGAGAGTAGGACGTACCATGTACGGGACTATTTAGAACGTATTAATTTTGGACCAACACTATTAGACCGTAGTTTTCGTAACGGTATTTTTGGTCCAACGCATTTGGACCGACTTTTTTGGACCGATATTTATGAATCGACACTTTTAGGCTGACACTTTTGAACCGACTTTTTAGACCGATCCTAAGTAACAATGTGGGTTATATTACACTCTTATCGGGGTTTTCATGACCAATTTTGGTCATAAAACCATCATAAGAGTATAATAAACCCAAGTTGCCACTTGGGATTCTTTTAAATTGATGCTTTTGGAACGACATTTTTTGATCGACGCGTTTGGTCCGACATTTTTGAAACGACACTTCTGAATTGGGGCGTACATCTGTGGTTTTCGGGCCGATACTTTTGGATCGACATTTTTGACCGACACGTTTGGACCGCCACTGTTGAATCGACACTTCTGGAGTGGGACGTACACTATTGGACGAACAGTTTTGGACCGACTCTTTTGGACCAACACTTTTAGTTCGACATTGGCACTGGTTTTTGACTGGGAGTGGGACGTACACATTTGAACCAACATTTTTGGACTGACGTTTTTAGACTGATACTTTTGAATCGACTTTTTTGACCGACTCGTTTGAACCGACACTTTGAAGTGACACTTCTGGACTGGAACTGGGACGTACACCTTTGAAGTATTAGCCTTTAACTAGTCAGCGGATATACGGGGTAAAGGAAGCGGCAGAAGCTTTAAACGATATTAGCTGAAACCTCCCTTCACCAAACCTGCAGCCTACCTTGAATGAGGAGGTTAAACCCGATTCACTCACTGATGACTGTCCAAGAAAAATGTCGCAAAGTGGAATCGCACAACGAAGAACAACTCAAAAGCGACAGTGAAACTGATAACTGAACCAAAACCAGATCAGACCGAGGCCTGGCGACTAGCTTTATGAGTCCGGTTTTCGACTAATAGAAGTGGTGAAAATCTTTGGATGTGTGAACTGTACTTGAATTTAAAAGTACCTTGTACATTCTCCTACATGCTAAGTTTTATTACAAATTGTACATGGTGGGTTAGTTATGGCTTCTTGGTTTTACTTGCGGTTTCGTGGGTACTCGTGGTGGGTATGGGTATTCACAGCTGGATAAGGTCCGTCCAGCAGATGACGACACTGACGGCTCGACTCGATGACGTCCACTTAGCAAGCGTATGTATTGGGGAAGAGTAGACGCTGGTTGCGGTTAAATTTCAGGAACAGAATGACACGCCACAGTTTACAGTATGGGCCGTATGCACCGTCCCACAATCAACGGTGGCTACGACTATCAATGATGAACTCAGCAGGTGCCGGACCTACCGACGAAGAGTTTGGAAACGTCGTGGATGAATATCTCGGCAGGTGCCGGATCTACCGCCGAGCGATGTATACACGTCGTGCCAGTGGATGAATATCTCAGCAGGTGCCGGATCTAGCGCCGAGCGATATATAAACGTCGTGACGGTTGAGGGAAAGTTCAGCAATAGCCGGGCTTAGCGACGCACACCCCAGCAGATGAATGGACCGCCAGTCGGCCTATCGGTCACGGTGCACAGGTAGCAGCCCGGTTCTAAACGGATGAGTTGATTTACTCTCGGCTACAAATGACGTTGATCTCAACCCCAAGTGGCACGGGTAGAGTATACGCGTGTTGATTTGACCGGTAAATTCGCCGACCGAAACTGAAGAATTGGCTTCGTTGGCTTTCCTGTACAGACGAAAAACTCCGGAAATAATCCGGTAAAACAGAAAAGGCCCGCTGGACCTTTCCAGCACGATTAGTAATCGGTCGCCATACCATCTTTTCTTCCACCATCTACCCATACCGCACAATATTTAACCATAATCAATCATACAGAGTTATTCATTTACCTTTTCTGTTGTACAATCTATTTGTCTGACACTCGATACAATAATGACAATACTCAGCTTTATGTTGCTCACAGACAAAAGCTACTAAACGACAATGATTAACAATAAAATACTCCACGTACAATAAAACACTAACCGTATTCTTAACTTATAGATTTCACTTTTGTGCATGCCAAATTTTAGGTTTTTAACTTCTACCTTAGCTGTAAGTATAGAACAACACATTAAAACTTTCACCACTTTTAATAAAATAAATTTACTCTTAATGACACACACGACGCGCACTTCTGGAATCTGTGCCAGTTTCGAACATATACAAGTTTCACTGTGAGAACGCTGAGCTTTTATAGATTCGAAGAGCGGAAGTTGTGAGACGAGGCAACGGCAAGTCCGAATGTCACCGAGAGCGATGATTTGCCTACGTCCACTGAGCTAAACTTCTCCCGTTTAACCATTAGTGAGGTGTGCTGTACGATGTACCTCACACTCATGGTGGTAAGACGCACACATTTAGGTGACGGCGAGATGGCCTGTTGAGTGGTTCACCAGTTTAGTACAATCTGGATGCACCTCACTCATCGGGTCCAGCTAATATCAGGGACGGACTTCGGGAATGGACGGGAAATTTCCACTACAAGCTATTGGCTACATTGTTGTGGCGAATGCCACAACTTATACTTGTAACCCAACGGTTACAGAAGTGACACTTTTGGACTAAGATTTTGGGGCCTATTCTTTTCGACTGACACTTTTGGACCAACAATTCTGGACCAACATTTTTGAACCGAGAACCGACTCCTTTGGTCCGACTCTTTTGGACTGACACTTGCCGCGACTCTTTTGAAACGACACTTCTGAACGGGGGCGTACATCTGTGGTTTTCGGGCCGATACTTTTGGACCGACACTTTTACTTCGACACTGCCAAACTAATACTTTTGGACTAAAAATTTTGAATCGACAGTTCTGGATTTGAACTGTATACCTTTAGTATGCCTATAAGTATACCTTTAGACCGACACTTTTGGACCAACGTTTTTGAACTGTGTATTTTTCTGGACTGGGAGTGGGACGTACACCTTTGGACCGACATTTTTAGACCGAAATTTTTAAACCGAGGTTTTTGGGCCAAGGAGTTTGGACCGACACTTTTGGGCTTACTTAAGGTGAAGGTCGTCAGAGGCCAGTTGCTTTTTTACTGATTTCAGTACTTGTTTCCACTATCGTTTTGTCTATGCTAAGTTGCTAGTAGTAGGTAATAATCTGCTATGAACAATTATGAAACGTAGAATCGCGAATCTATTTTTACTGTTGAACTAGATCCGACAGTAGTTCTTTCACATAAAATGTTGCTTACGGTGAATTTTACTATCAGAGAATTTTGTAAGTATATTTTCGACACTCTACGACCGTTAATTTAATAGTGAAAATTATTGGCCAATTGCACGTTCAACGTAAATATGGCATCACTCCCGTTTCCTTGGTAACGTATCAACAACGACGGTCGCAGATTCGGAATTGCAATCGAAACGAAGTAAAGTTTTTCATATCAATTCAAGGGAACAGTTTGGCCAAAATCATTATAATATCTTACCAGATAACTGTTCGGGTGATAAATTAAGGGTTTCTGTGTTTCGCGAGTTAAGTTTCGCGAGTGATGTGATGAATGGAACGGCCGAAAAAAATTAAAGAAAAATCGACGGCGAAAAAGTGAAAATATAGTGATGAATTTTAATTGGGCAGAAATCTCAGTATTTAGTGTAAGTTATGCCCCTAAAAGTAATAGAACCTATAGAATGCAATGTTTAGTGCTTCGAGTTGCAAGGTCTGATTACGACTAGCAGGTTAGTTGAACTAATTTTATTTTTTTTGTGATGGTTTCCCGAGCCTATGGGAGTATGTTGATACACTGAAGAAGGGAAGGGAAGATATTCGGTGCCATACTGACTGCCATAAACGGACTTTGACGACCTTGTCCTTAAATGGAATTTTTACTTGAATTTTGATTTGAACATGGACTTGAATTTTGAAATAAATTTAGACTTAAATTTGAATTTTAACTTTGACTTGGTTTGGTTTAAGGCAAAAGGTGGAACTCCTATAGAAAAGTTCTTCTTTATGCCTTCAAACTCCTAAGCACTCGTATCCGATTTCCATTCCCGCCCAAACCAGATTCTAAACCGAATACTTCTGCTGTTCGTTTTTGGCCACAGCTTTTATTTTCTTTTGTCGTTAAAACTTCTGTCGCAAAATTTTCCGACAGCCCGATCTCAGCATCTGGCAAATAAACGTATGTGCACCGTTCTCAGTCGAGAGGGTTGATTAGCCAGACGGTCCCCAAACTACAAACCCACTCCTCCTTTCCAAAGGTCCCCAACCCGTCTCTGTCTGCCTACGCTACACACCCATTAGCACAGAGACGAAACAGCGTAACCGTAATGTTCTCCTCGGGTAGTCGAAAAACAGACACAATACGTGCTTCCCATTGCAGAAGCGCCTGCTTTGATAGCGCACACGGCCAAAGCCCAGAAAACACATTCCGGCAACCCAACACGTCCTATTTAGATGATGTATGTGCAAGGGGTGTTGTGTCTCAATTACGCTGACTGGCGCGGCACTTTTATCCTGTACTGGCAGGATCCTGCGGGATGCCCGAGGCCGAGGGGGCATCAACAAAACAACGCGAAGTAGATAATTTCACGCTCCGCTAACTATCGCCCGAACCACCCCGGCAGCACCGCACCCGACCGAAGAGGATGCGTTCTTCTGATTTATAAGATGGTTCATTAGAATGATTTAATAAGGTAGTCTGGCTCTGGCTAGCTAGCAAAGTCCCTCGCAAATTGCACCTATCCAAGCAACCGCGCGCCTCTGCAGGTTTCTCCGAGTAACCAAGCGCAGCAATTACCTCCATGGTGGTAACCACGGTAACCAATGCATTGATGGAAGACAGCAAGGATGGAAGAATTTAAATACGCCTGTTTTTTCGCCTGTTTTTGTGCCTGATTTGGACTAGCAAAGCAAGCCTAGCAAGAATGAGTGAAAGCAGGAGAGTAATAAATTAAATATTCAGAAGGACACGCACACGAGCGTTTAATTAAACCCGGGAATACGGGATGGACGGGATAATAGAGGGCGAAACCGTCTCCCTCCTGACGACGGAGACGCTCAGATCCGTCAGGTCGATAGTAGTGAGGAAGAATGCTGCACGGAATACTTTTTCTTGCAACATAAGCCTGAGTAAGCACTGTTGAATTGACAGTCGTAAGGATTCGAATTCTAATGAATCGCCCGAATGCGAGAGGGCTGCATTACCTCCCAGCACAACAGATTCGTGTTATTGGCTGATGCGAAGATTAGAATAATTGCATTTGCTTATCGATTAGAAACAGACGTGACTATGTGGCATTTGTAGAAGAATGAAATGGAAATTTCCCCCACGTTTTCTGCTACTCTCTTTCCGACGTTCGATCACAGTAATCTGGAAACGAAACATTTTTGCCACGCAGATTACTGTATGTAGACCACTTTTTACGTGCTAAAAAATTCATCAATCTCACAGCATACTAGGAACACATTTCGGTGACACTTTCTTTTCATCGAACAATTTCCGGACGATTATAATTTATCTTTTTGGTTCATCGTCAAATTGGCACGGGCTTAGAGACAACCTTGCTAAATGATATGCGTAAGCAACCGACCGACAGGCAGCTCGTATAATCCGATCATTTTTCATTCGCATGGGATTGTTTTGACCTGTGCCGTGACTGTGCCGGACTGGCTCCGCTCCTCTGTGATCTGTGATAATTCACTTTTTATGACGTCCATTTTTTGTGCTTTTCCTTTCCCTCCCTTCACGGCACACAAAATGATTGATTGATTGATCAATTGCTGGCCGGTCCATGCGTCGGTAAAAAACCGATGCACTCGAAAGGTCACCGCCAGTTTCTGTTCTTCTCGAACCGAAGTCTAATCTAATTTTCTTAAATTTCCCTACCCCGAAAAAGGTCATCATCCATCAACGAAACAATAAAAACGAAATCGTTCCCTAAAACGATAGCGTTTGAAATTTATTTTGGCCGGCTCTGCCCAACCGAAATTTCCACCGAATTCTATTTATTCTCCCCCCAAGAAAAACGAAGAAATTCCCATTTTACTCGCAATCAAGCCCCATCCGGAAGGCCAGCAATAATTCATACAGAAGTGAAAAGTTTTCTTCCTCCACTCTAACCGCACTGCAAGGGTCGGTCGGTACGGTCGGGACGGGCCATTTACGGACACGGAAAAGTGGGAAAAATCGTGTATGCGAAGGAAAACTTTCCCCGGAGTTTCGTGAAAACAATTCCCAAAATATAAATATAATAGCATATACCTACTGCTGCGGGCGCGGGGGAAGGTTTGCGTGTGCGTTAAATGTTTTCTCTACTCTGCATCGAGGGATTCTTCTCGGGGGCAGACAAAAGTCTGGCTTAAACCTGCGGTTAAGCTCATATTCTGAAATCAAAATCAAAATTTTCAATTCGAATTCAAACTAAAAACCAACCATGACTTCCTAGGCTATGGCGAGACAGACTAGAACTGTGTTGGTGCTCCCAAGTGAAGAAATGTCACTTCTGCACCTCGCCCCGGCGGCGCAGCGGTCAACGGCGGTGGTGGAATTACTTTTCAATATCAAACAACTCCGACTCCTCAAGAGTGCAGCTTCTCGCAACAGATTCAACTCACGCGGCATTACATCAAAGCAAAAATGCTAATTTCTTGGTCGGTAACTGACTTTGATTCCTTTGATATGTTTGTTTTGCTCGGATCATCATCATCCTTCGAGCTGCGATCGCAGCAATCCGAACGCGCCCGGCTCTTCTTCTCCTGCTTGGTTGTCGTCATCGTTACTGTTGTTGTTGTTTTTTTATTTGCTCGATAACACGAGCGCAAAAATAATTCCACCCCACACTCACTACAATGCGGCAGGCAGCACCACCAAGAAGGTGCGCGCAGTAAAGGCAATTTCCTCGCCTGCTTCGATAATCGCAAGAAGCTCGTGAAAAACGACAAAAAGTGCAAGCTTTTCGAAGCGCACAATGTAAAGTCAGTCACTTGGGAGTGGAAGTCCGTTCGAAAACAAGCACACAAAAAAACAGGCCTCTGACTTACTGCTTGACTGACTGATGGATGCCTGTCAGCAAGAAATTTGCTGGAAAAGCTTAAAACAGCACGGCGGCGCGGCGCGCTGGCAGAGTTCTAGGCCGACCGAATCGTTCGAACAATCAAATTCAGCCTATTTGATTCAATTCGAAAATAAAACTGTTTTCGGCTAAATTTCATTGCCGAATGGGCTGTTAGAGTTTAGCAAATTTTTATCACCGTTTCGGCCAAATTGATTGACAACCGTCGATTGCAGGCCCAGTTCTAGGCCTCAATCTATCGTTATTCGTTCTAGGATCGGGGCCCCGAACGCATAAAAAAGTTCTGCTGATGCTGTGTAAAGTTTTGCCACTAAGGCACGCAGACTCCACCGTTTTTTTTTTTTTGTATTTTCTCAATTTCCACTGTCCTTCGAACCCGACCCCCGGGAGAAGAATTTTTTTCCATCCACCCCTCCCAAACCAGCAGTGTCACGGAGAAAATTGTCGTCCTACGCAAAAGTCCCCCCCAACCACAGCCGCCACAAACGCGGCCTTTATTGTTGTCAGTTCCTCCTCGAAGGCAGTGGCAGGCAGGCAGGCAGACAGGCAGGACAGAGACAGAGAGCCCCGTTCTTTTTTTATTTATCACAGCGGGGATTTAAATTCCTGTGCGTCGTCGTCGGTCGTCGTCGTTGTCCTGTGCTCGGTTTTTCGCAAAGCCATCTTCGCCGGTGAAGTCGGTGTCGTTTTTTTCTTCCTCTTTTCCCTGCCACATCGTACCTATAGCTAGCCAGGCAGTCATCGTCGTCGTTGCGTCGAGTTTGCAAATAAACAGGGGTATAAATTATGACTTTTTGCCATTGGATTTTAAATTTAAATGGGGCGTGGCATGCTGCGTGCCCGACCCGATCCGCATCCGATCAGCTGCTGCTGGATGACGATTACACCGGCGCTGCCGGATTCATTCGCCGACGCAATGGAGTATTCAGTTAGTACCTTATTAAAAAACAGTACGAAAAATTTTTAGATGGGTTGAAATAGAAATTTGAACAGTTTTATGTCTTTACTGGAAAAATCTTTGTCAGTACTTATATCAAATTTATACAGGGTGTTAGGTAGCTTAGTGCAAATATTTCAGGGGGTGATAGAGGATCGGATTTGACAAAAAAAATCTTTCTACGCACATGGCCAAATCTCTATCCTTACAGAGTTATTGAACATTTTCAGCTTTCGGTTTTCTTCTTCAGCATAGAGCCGGGTGGCTCGTAAGTGTTTCAAGCACTCGACTCCATTTAACTCGGTCTTGGGCCACTCGTCGCATTTCCTACTCGTCGCAAATCGCAAGAAGTCGCAAATCGCTTTCGACCTGGTCGAGCCATCGTGCACGTTGGGCCCCCCCTGTTCCTGGTGCCGGTGGGGTTGTTGAATAGGACTATTTTCGTCGCACTGTCGTCCGGCATCCTTACGACGTGTCCGGCCCACCGTAGCCCGCTAACTTTCGCTAGATGTACGATGGCAGTCTCCCCAAGCAGTACCTGTAGCTCGTGATTCGTACGCCTCCGCCACGCTCCGCTTTCAGCTTGTACTCCGCCAAATATCGTGCGCAGCACTTTCCGCTCGAACACTGCAAGAACGGGTATGTCCTCCGTTAGCAGCATCACGGCTTCAAGTGCATAAAGAACTACCGGTCTAATAAGGGGTTTTGTACATTGTTAGCTTCGTACGGCGGCGTATGCTTCCTGATCGTTTTACGAAGTGCAAAGTAGGCCCGATTTCCCGCTTGGATTCGCCGCTGGATCTCCTTACTAGTGTTGTTGTCTACGGTCACCAGCGATCCCAAATACACGAACTCCTCTACCACTTTTAGTTCGTCGCCGTCAACGGTTACCGTCCGTGGGAGGCGCGCGTTTGTTTCCTTTGAGCCTCTTCCTTTCATGCATTTGGTCTTCGACGCGTTTATTTTTAGCCCAATTCTCCTAGACTCCGCTTTCAGACTGACGTAAATTGCCTCGTCGGATCACCCCCTCAAGAGCGATGTTGAACAGCCGTCACTTTGTTTCAACCCTCGCCGCGTCTCGAAGGGACTCGAGAGTGTCCCAGAGATGCGTGCGAAACACATAACTCGATCCAATGTAGCTCTGATCAGTCGCGTCAGTTTGTCCGGAAAACTGTGTTTGTTCATTATCTGCCATAGTTTGTCTAAATCGACTGTATCGTATGCTGCTTTGAAATCCATAAAAATGTGATGCGTGAGCACATTGTACTCCCGACATTTCTGCAAGATCTGTCGGATAATAAAAATTTGGTCCATAATTGCGCGAGCCCCCATGAAACCCACCTGATAATTCCCTACGAAACCTCGTGCTATCGGTGACAACCGGCGTAACAGAATCTGGGAGAGTACCTTGTAGGCGATGTTTACCAGCGTAATACCACGATAGTTGCAGCAGTCTAACCGATCAACCTTTTTGTAGAGGGAACAAACCACTCCTTTCATCCATTCCTCCGGTAACTTTTCCTCCTCCCAAATCCTCGAAATAACCCAGTGTAGAGCCTTTGCTAGCGTTTCTTCGCCATGTTTATAGAGCTCTGCCGGTTGGCGGTCCTTCCCAGCGGTTTTATTGGTCTTCAGCAGCCCGATTTCTCGTTTTACTTCTTGGAGATCTGGTGCTAGGACTCTACTATCTTCCATGGGCGCTCCTAGGTTAATTTCCGTTCCGCCCCCTTCTGCGACTTCGCCATTGAGGTGTTCATCGAAGAACTGCTTCCATCTGTCGACCACCTCGCGCTCGTTTGTGATTAGATTCCCTCCCTCGTCCTTACACATGTCAGGTTTCGGTGTGTAGCCCTTCCGAGTTTGGTTCCCCTTCCAGTAAAACTTGCGCGTGTCATTAGCTCGGAATAGTTGTTCTAATTCGTCACGATCTCTGTCCTCCTTGTGGCGCTTTTTCCTTCTCAGGGTCGTGGTCAATTGGTTCCTAGCTCGTCGGTATTTGGCCAGGTTCTCTCTAGTAGTAATACTTAGATAATTTTTCCCCTCCACCGCTTGTTGGCATTCCCCATCAAACCAATCATTTTGTGTACTCCAAGGCTCAATACTTAGTGCCCAGCAGGAGTATAGTTGTAGATTTTCTGATCGTCGGCTACCTAATGCAAGTAAGTGAACATAAATTCAGAAGTGTTCGTTTCATCGAATCATTGTGCAAATTTTGATTCAGAGACGTCTAGGACAACGCACCGTCGCTTCCGAGAAGAAACGTTGTTTTCAACGAGGCTTCAAGGGAAGTCTCAGCCTCGTCAGCAAGTGGCGTCAGCAATTGAGCATAAAATTTTGCGAATCGTGGGAAATGATTTTAAGACAAGCACGAGGCAAATTGCGGCACAGTCCCTTGTCACCATGGAGGTGTGGAACCTATTGTACCGGGTAAAAAGCATCCTTTCGACACTGCAGGTTCAAGAGCTGCTGCTAGCGAATAAACCTAAGCGGCTTGAGTTTTGCAGGATAATGCAAGCAAAAGTGGCGGCGAACCGTCGATTTATGAAAAACTTTGTTGTTGTTTTTCATACGTGTCAGAATGTGTTCATCGCACGCGGTAATCTAGTGCGATATGCGTGATATATGAATTCTTGCAGTTTTCAGATCCTAATTCAACACCAAAACCCATACGTTTAAAATAAAATTGCAACGAAACAAAAAGAGATAGACGTTTTACGTCAAAGCACTAATTGTAGAATGGTACTACAGCTTTAAATTGGTGAATAACAGCAATCAGTTTTAACACATTCGAGAAATTCGATAAAAATGCCTTGAGAAACACTTATTTCAAAGCTTCTTGCTTCTTAAAAGTTACTAAATCTCATAAAGCGAGAGGTTTAAATGCAATTTTCGATACAGAATTTTTTCAGCTTTCGAAAAAAAGTAACAGAAATGAGCTAGCTAGCATAGTTTTTGTACCAGAGCTAATTTAAGGAGCTAATTTAACAGAACCGAAAGCTGAAAATGTACAATAACTCTGTAACGATTGAGATTTGGCCATATGCGTAGAAGGATTCTTTCATCAAAATTGGTCCTCTATCATCCCCTGAAATATTTGCACTAAGCTACCTAACACCCTGTATATTAAACTAGCTGACCCGGCCAATTTTATTCTGTCAAAAATTAAGTTCCATGACATGCCAATGCGATCTCTTTTTCTTCTTCAACCAACAGAGAGCCGGGGTGACTCTTGCCGTATCAAGAATTCCTTTTCAGAGTACTAGGTCCTGGGCTACACGTCGCGAATTTGTTTAGCGTCTCGACACACGCAAGTCGGTTTTAACCTGGTCGAGCCATCTAGCACGTTGGGCCCATCTATTTCTGGTGTCGGTGGGGTTCTTGAAGAGAATGGATTCCATTGCACAGTCGTCCGGTATCCTGGCGACGTGGCCGGCACATCGTAGTATCTCAACTTTCGCCAGGTGTACGACGGGAATCTCTCCAGGTAGTGGCTGCAACTGGTGGTTCATTCGTATTCGCCACTCTCCGCTGTCCGTTTGTACTCCGCCAAAAATAGTCCGCAGCACCTTTCGTTCCAATACAATAAGTGCACGTTTGTCTTCCGTAAGCAGCCACCCATTTGAAATGAGCTCCGTTTTCGACGTTGTGAAATGCCAGAAATTCAACGGAAACGAGATTTGGCGGTGGATTAGACTAAATTATGGACCCTATTCTGTAAGTCACGTCGAGTGTCCCTTTGCTCGACTGGTCGACTGTTGGTATTACGTAAGTCACATGCGACGTGATTTTGTCAAGCATATCGACTGAGTCCACCGCTAAAAAGCTAGTGACTAAATGGTTAGGAACTGACGTCAGAGCTTCCTTTGTTTAGCTCGACAGTGACTGTGTCGAGCCGAGTTGCTCGACGTGACTTACAGAAAAGGGCCCATATTTCTGCAACGATATTTCACGTCACGATGCTTCGATCGCTGATCTACCTTCTCATTTCAACTGTCTTCACAGTGATGCAGATTGGATAATTAATTAGCTTCCCGAAATCGTTCGATATTCTCAGTACCCAATATCCATTGAAGTTCTTAACACGTGGACGATAGAGCTTTACGCTACCGAGGAAAATGAAGAAGCCAGAAGTAGACTTTCTGTTTCGCACGTCTCCGACCCAGTCGGCGTCGCAGAAGACCCCCAATGCAGGCTTTGGTAAAAGTTGCTCCTTAATAGTTTCACCAAATTCTACTCCAAATTGCTGATATCCAAATTCCATCGGATTTCTAGCACCCTCGGCTCCTGTGAGACCGAGCTGAATCCCCAGAAACAGCTGGATGTCCCATAACACAGCAGCATTGTTTCAGGTGGTTAACGATTTCTTGAAACTCCTCCACACTACTGCACACAACGAAAATAGCGTCAACGTAGATGAGAAGAAACGAGCTATGCCCATTGCTAATCCAAATGTAAGGCCGGCATCTGCAGCTGACTTAATGACTACTTGAGCGAAAATTTCATCAAAATCACTCCCATACTTCTGTCAGAAGCCCTAAGCGCCCAACCTCACTTTGTACCGAAGATTCCCGGTGACGTTTTCCTTTTTTCAGAGATCCATTTGCATCTAACAGGCTTACAGTTTCCGGGCAGATCCACTATCTCCTAAGTGTTATCCAGCTTTTTACGAGCCCTAATGGTGGACATGTTCATAATATTTTAACGACATATTTGACATTTTGAAATACATCGCACGTTTTCTTTCCGCACGTTCACAGTAAAAATAAAGGAACGTGCGGAAGAAAACATGCGATGTATTTAGGAAATGTCAAAAGTGCTGTCTAAATATTACGAACGCCGTCCGCCATTATGGCTCGTAAAAAGCTGGATACTCCATCAACGAACGGACCCTGCTAACAAAGTTTTATTACCAATTATGGTTATAAATAAGTCGTGTTATTGCTGAGGCCAGAGGGGCCTCAGCTGAGTCCACCCCAGGTTCCTGGTCGAACCACTGGGAACCGTGTAGGGGCTGGGCTCTCACGGCCTCTTCTCTGGCTAGCTCGGCTGTGAGGAGCACGAAGGCTCTCAGAGTCGGCTCCGGGTCTACTTTTCGATCAAGGAATCAAACACTCAATTAACACAAAACTAACTTTTATTCCCTAATTTATAAACTCACTGTTTCTCTGCTTCCTACGTGGTCGGCCGACCAAATCAATACACGATGACAAACTCTCAGCTACGCGGTTTCGGCGAACTGCTAAATGTTGGGTGGTATCCGGTAGCGGCTCCAGCTTGTGCCCAGGCCCGTCACGGTCTCAGGTTAGAGCACACGTGACCTCGAAGGCGGGGTTGAAATACTGGGGTTGGGGTTGGGTAGGTATGTCGCCAATACTGGAACTCTGCTTCGGTCTTACCCGGGCCCGTCACAGCCTCTGACACGAGCGCGTGTGACCTCACAGGTGGGGTTTCTGCGTGGGGGTGGTATAAGCTCTTCCGCTGTACCAAGATCGTTGTTTTACCCAGGCCCGTCACCGCCTCTGGCCCGAGCGCAGGTGACCTCACAGGCGGGGTTCGTTCGAGGTTGCGGGGATTTTATTATTCAATCACTTGCCGTCGGGCAAGGCTACAAGTATCAATCCGGGTGATCCGGTTCCGACCAGATTCTGCAAACAATACTAATGGGTCCTATCACAAAAGAGAAAGTTCTTTTAGCGTGACATCGTGAGGTTAGGGTGTCGCTCGCCCGGAAACTTTCCCAATGTTCATACCTGACTGGGATATAACTCTTATTTAATTCCTTTGGCGGAATAGATCACACTTCTACTTCCACTTCAGTATTTGGTACTGGAAATCTCCGATTTATAAAATATATTAGGCAACGAGTTTGACACCTCGTTCGATTGGCAACTTGATTTAAAGTGATCGAGTCTCACTTGTCGTAGACAAACCGGATCCTCTTCGTTCTAAGTCCAGGCTCTTTTAGCCACTGAACTTCAATTTTGCGTTTTGCATCGCCCTCTATTTTGTTTTATGGAATTCTACGGGACTTTCGTTAAGCACAGTGAGCTTGCCTAACCCCTAATTTTTAACCTATTTTATTTTGATATCTCGGAGTAATTTTAATGTAGCTTTAATCGTTCCCTATTTTATTTAGTCTCTAGGATTTTAATTTTATTTATATTTATTTTTAATGTATGACAATATTATTTTATTAGCAAATTAAACGCATACCCAACCTACCTCTATAATTATATAATTCAATTCATACCGAACTCCAGTATACTGCTATCTAGTTGCGTTTTTCTGCAACCGTACCTATGGGTATAGGGTAAAGATGTGAAACGGTAACAGTCGCCGCAAATAGGAAGTGTCAAAATAATGTTGCTTAAGAACTCCTCGTCCATTGCTGCCATCCAGTACTCATGCTGGGGGGGTCATTGATGGCTTCGTTGGGCTACGAGGCTCACGATTCCGATTTCAATTGCTTCTTCGTTATCGCTATCGGCCAAAAAACGTGACATCCTCAACATCAATTTCCAGATAGTACTCCACTTCGATCGGAAAGCTTCCTGAATCGTCTTCGTCGGAGTCGTCTTCTTCCTCAATATCTTCAGCTCGCTCAGCGCCCGAATCAACTTGCCTGCAACATCCAACACCCCCTGCAACACCCAACACCCCCTGCAATATGCAACATCCGGCAAAGTTAGCTCTTCTTCAACGAAATTGCCATCGCGTCTCTAGTAGTCGATGATCTTCTACATAAATTGGCTGACAAAGGCTATGAAGTCATAGGATTCGCTGACGATATAACAATTTTAGAAAGGGGAAAGAATGAGCATACTATTTCCAATAGAATGCAATCTAGTTCCTCTAGACTACACACTTAAGGTGAAGGTCGTCAGAGTCCAGTTGCATTTTTCACTGATTTCAGTACTTTCACGACGAGAACAGAGTTGCTAGTAGTAGGTAATAAGGCCATTGCAAATAATTTTGAAAGTTTTGTCACCCTACCTCCCCCCCCCCCTTGGAAATTGGATTGTAAAAATCGGGGGGGGGGGGCAAAAAAATAATTGGTAGGATATGAGTTAATTTTTATTCATAACATCTATTGTCTTTGGGCTCTTCAGCCTGAAAAACACGAAAAATGAGTGTACGAGTTGAGTTAATGCTTCTAGCACGAAACAGAAATGGGAATTCAACGGAACAACGGAATTTCCGAAAATCGGCCGAAAATTTTTTCTTTCGTTTTTGTCTTTTTTTCGGAGATTTTTGCATGGAAAATAATAACGAATATTTTATCATTTGTGGTCTTCAGTACTTTTGTTCATTTTTTTATTATTATAGTCACTTTAACCAGCTTGGGTCGTTCACTCATTCGTGACTTCTGCGGGGTTGGGATTTGAGTCCGGGTCCTCGGCGTGAGAGGCATGAATGCTAACCACTGCGCCGGGACTGACCCCACTTTTGTTCGTATGATTATCCCCCTTAATCTAAAACTGTCAAAAGTTAATCATCGCTTACTATAATGAAAATAAAAAAATAACTTTTTTGTGTTAGGAAATATAGACATAGTTTCTTCAGTTGTAAATATTGTAAAAACAGCTTGGAAACTTTGCCGAAGAAATGAAATTTCTATCTTTATCGAGTGCTGAACTATAGGGCATATTCTTTAAAACTTCTTTAAAAATTGGTTTTTCATACTTAACTTTTGTTAGTTGCATTTTACAAGAATACAATGCTCTAGGCAATTATCGAAACTCTCAAAATACACATTTTTCCAGAACACTGCAAATCTCTTGGACCTTTCCATGCAGAGTTATCGCATATTCAAGCTTGAAATTTCCATAACTTCATGAGCCTATAGGGTAAAATGGGGAGAGTGGATTTATGAAATCAATGCTTCATCTTAAAGCTTAAATCGAGTACTATAAACTTGTATGGGTTCTGCTTGTCTGTGCACTTCTACGAACTGCAACAGAAATCTCGGCAAAAAGTATACGGTACAACATTTAAAAAGCAAATATGTTACGGCTTCGATTGATTACCATATCCCAAGATGCCCAACAACTATTCGCAAGCAAGGTAGTGGAAGACCAGCCAAAATTATGGACGCAGAAGAACATCGTTCTCTTTCTCGTTTCTTCAACAACAAGCCCTCTGGTTTGGCTTTCAAATGAGATGCACCAGGCGAATGTTTGGTGAAAATTTTGTTCCCGTTTCTACAAAAACATCATGCAGATGGATAATACGTGTTTCGGCCGGATAGAGCATCATCGCATTACGCCAAAAAAACACAATCGTTCCTGAATACCCATTCGATCCCATTTTTACCCAAGAGCCACGACCTGAAAAATCTGTCTCAGTGCGCCCAATCGAAGATTTCTTCGGGATTTTGAGTTCCTTGGTGTGCAAAAATAACTGGAGAGCCACGAATTGCAAACAGTTGATTGGTAGAATCAAGAGATGCATTCGCAAAGTTGACATGAAGGCCGTACAACGCCCCTGTTTCGACGTCAAACGAAAGCTTCGCCGAACAGCCGATTACGGACCGTTTTCAAATGTACACTAATTTTTTTTCAACAATGGATAATGTATCTTTAATTTCGATAAATCAGTTCTTCTTCATGTATCTTTGTCTTTTTTGGACAGCTTGAGAAAAAAATTCCAAAATTTTAGTTGCCACCCGTTAGTAAAGAAGCGACTAAAGTACACCTTATTGATGATTTCGTAGTCAATAAGTCTTCGTACACCTTTTCCCAAAATCAAGAAAATCTTCTGAACATGGGCCTCAATTATGCGATTACTCTAAAACCGAATGTCGAACAGGCTATAATTGACATTGAATCAGGGATCAGCAGTTGCAAATTACCCCCCGCACAAATTAATGACGCGCGAAAAATGTTTTCAAAAATTGTCAGAAAGCTCCCCCATTATGAGGGAAATTCTGACATACACGTGGTGAAAGAATTACGTGAAAAGCCCGTCTTCTATTTGAAAGCAGACAAGGGCAATAAAATTGTTATCATGGATAAGACGGACTGTGATGAACAGATGCATCAAAAAATTAATAACGGCCCATACAGGCAACTTAGAACCAACCCTTGCAAATATGGTGAAACGTGTTGATAATGTAATGAAAGATTGCAAATCCTTCATAGGAGATGCATGGAAAAACCTTCGATGTTTCAAACCCTATTTTACCCAGAATAAAGGGTTTACCGAAAATTCACAAACCTGGGAATGAGATTTGGAAAATTGTTTCGGCAGTGGGAGCGCCAACAGAAAAATTAGCAAAATGACTAGTGAAAGAATTCCAGCCCATGCTAAAGAAGTTTCGGAGTCGCTCAGTTATGAGCACAGGAGATTTCGTAGAAAAATTAAAGGCTTCTGGGCATATTGACACAGAAGAGGAAATGGTCTCATTCGACGTGGCAGCGCTGTTCCCAAGTGTACCAGTGAATGAAACCTTAAGTATTTTAAAAGACTGGTTACTACTAACTACTAACTAATAAATATTTGCTATTAACCAGACTATGCATGGAAGAAAATTACTTCCCATTCAGGGGAAAATTTTTCAAACAAATGAAAGGGGCCCCAATGGGGAACCCCCTCTCATCTTTTCTATGTGAGCTTTTCATGGCGAACATAGAGAATAAATTAAATAAAAGTAGTCTCCTTCCAAACCGCTGCGCTGGTGGAGATATGTTGACGACATTTTTTGTATCTTCAAAGAAGAAAAAATTTATTATCAATAATATCCAGAAGGACATCAAATTCACATACGAAGTGTAACAAAACGGTAGACTGCCGTTCGTAGATGTCATTGTGATAAGAAAATTTGACAGTTTCGAATTTGAAGTGTATAGGAAGCCCACAAACACTAAAAGGGTACTACCTAGCACTTCAAATCACTCTTTTCAACATAAGATGGCGTCTTTTCATCACATGGTCCATCGGATGGAGTCGCTGCCCCTTACTAAAGAAGCGAGACAGATTGAAATGGACTACATTTTTGAAGTTGCTAAGCTAAATGGCTATAGTAGAAATGCCATTCAAGCCATTGTCAATAAGACAAGTAAGATCCAATATAGGAAATCTTTTACCACAGAACAGAAGATCTGAAAAGAGTAGCTGTGGAATACGATACGGTTTTAACACACCACCTTCGTCCAAAATTAAAAAGATTTAGTTTAGATATTGTCTACACCAGTAGGAACAACCAAATCAAAAATAGATTGGGGTCTACTAAAGATAAAATTGAATTATTAAACAGAGCAGGGGTTTACAAAATTGCTTGTAGCCACTGTGAAAAAGTTTACATTGGACAAACTAAAAGGAACTGGGTATTCGTTTTACGGAACATACGGCTGAAGTTACCAAGGCTAACAAAGACGCAGGAAAACGGATACCTTTTCATTTTAGGTCCAAAGTAGTGGAACATATATTCGAGAATATCCACCCGCTAACCCCTGAGAACATCCATCTTCTCCGCCCAATCAATGCACCGTGGAAGTTGGATGTTGCTGAGAGTCTGGAAATATATAAACAAGAATCTTCCTCGCTTCTTAACAATAACGGAGGAAACAATTTTACATGGCTCTTCAAGTTCATCCCAAATCTAGCACGACATGGGACGGATCACTTTTCCATGGAATCCGCCGACTTGTCTAGGTAAACTTCTTTTAATTTTCAATTGAATTGCTGAATGACTGTGGGTAGTCATTCTGGCATTTTTAAAATTTACACACCTGCCTTATAAATATATATCGAAGTTTCTTCATTCAGATCGTCAAAGCACTGAAAAACGCTGCATGTAACAGTCGAAATATGTATCTGCGGATTGTTTACGTGAGTGGATGGTTAGTTTGGCTATGTTATAGTTATAGTGTAATTATAGTATAATGAAATTTTGTAATTATCCCTAAGGTGAGCAATGTGTAGTATAATTTTTAGTAGAATAAAACGGAAAACCTTCCTAACTTGACTCGTATTCGAGATTCTGCTAAGACACTCAACGTAATAACTTTTAATAAGTCATATAGGACTGTTATGCATTTATGGGCAGTGTACGTTTTCATGGTACTGCAATTCAAATTTTCTCAATTCTAGGACATCAAAAACATCTAGGGGAAATGTGTATAATGTGCCCCCCCTAAGAATAAATGGTTATATCTCCGTTATACTTCCCCAAATTAACGTTACAACTACGTGTATATGTTGGTGTTTAAGCTGACAACCAATTGCAATTGTCTATTTCATTTAGTATTGTGGAATAAACATGCTAGGAATTATTTAATAAAAGCACCTAAATGTTGTGTTTCTCGTCTGCGCGGGGTAAAATGCCCCACCTGCGGTATAATATGCCCAATGCGGTAATTTGAGTATTTCTACCAGTGACAGACCAACTCTATTTTGTAGAAAGTAAAACTATTTCCTTTCTTTTGCAAAATATCGTTATTTTATGTAAAATAAACCTAGTTTCGGCCTTCTGGTGCACTTTTTCTTTTCTGCATGGGGCACATTATACTGCAGCTGTGGCGTTTTGTACCGGGTAGTTGAATTACCTAGAATTTGGACGTTGGTAACAAATTATTCCCACCACGGTTGCTCTACAATACTAATTGAATTAAATAATGGCAATTGGCTTCAACTTAGATCTGTTTACCTATGTTTATAGCCACATTTGCAAGGGGGGCAAATTTCACCACCGCAAGTGGGGCATATTGGCCTGCTTTTAGTTATTTGAAAAAATATTAAATGCTAAAGCAAATCAAGCGTTTCATACCGTTATTTTTGGCAGGGATGTCTTTTTGAAGTTCACTTTACGCAATCGAATCGCAACAACCGGTTATTTACAAATTTTGACAAGAAAATAGCTTATGGAAATGACGCCAAAAGTTACATCGGAAGCTGTTCAAAAACAAATTTATTTTTGTTTTGTTTTTACAGCATGTGACAACTGTCATACTTGCATAGTAGGCTAGTTCCATCAAATACTATGGTTTCTGGGTGGTTTTGCATTTTGATTTCGCTTGTTTAGCGAAAAACGAAGGGGGGGCACATTGGCCAGGGGAGGCACGTTATACACAATTCCCCTAACAGGGAGGAAGAAGTCCCAACATCGGGACATCGAAACCAAGCCGGAAACACCCGGGAATACTTTTCCGCTTCGAAATTTATGATTATTATGAGAAAGGAATATTCAGCAAAACCCATAAAGAAAAGAGTGTTTTTCGCTATTCGTCCAATTCGTCTTCGTTACGACCCGGAACTGGAGCAGAGCGCACATGCTGCCTGGTTTTTCTAGCACGGGGGAGAAACAATCATTCTACCTTTACGCGTCCCGCCCTTGCTGATGCTGGCGTGTTAATGATATGACCAAATATAGGCAACTATATTTATTCTGGCAGGCACACGTGTCAGCAAAATTTGTATGTAAGCCGTCTTCTGCTCGCACGGCGCTGATTATGACGGGAATGAACCTGGAATGACGACTGGCTGTCAAGGAAAACAGTTGGCATAGTACTGTAGCAGTAGGCGCTTTGTGCTCATTAGAGCTGCCGAAACGGCGTGCCAGCCGATCTCATTAGGATATAACCTGTCGACGATTGCTTTGATGTGTAACTGCAAACGCCATCGTAAGCCTGGTAACGAGAAGCGAATGATTATTTATTGTCCAACAGTTTCTCTGCTGGTTCGAATCACGAAGAGGAAGTGGAAAAATTAAATCCGAAAATATAAATCAAATTCCGCCAAACGACTCACACTTCAAACTCGAGGATCGCACGACGACGTTCATAACGGAGATTTATGGTTCCGTCTTTTCGGCCACTTGACTGCGCAATCCTTGCTGATAGCGCTCGCTTCCGAAATCCCATTACATATCCGAGAATTTTCCCGACCCGTAAGCGCTTTAGAGAATATTTTTTCCCCCTTTCCAGCCAGCCCCATCGTGTTTCGGAGTCTGTTCCCCAACCATAAGTGTGCACATTGTATGCACACAAACACTGGCAGGAGGATTGAGACGGGGACGGCTACAGGATGATGACTTGACATGCTTTCCCTGGGACGACGTGTCTGATAAAAATACTCTTATACATCAACATAATCTCATTACGCTATCCGTTCCCCAGTCTGCCAGCCAGTGTGGGGTGTTCATATTGTAAATGGATTCTTCCAGCTTAAGGGGAAAGAAAGTAGAATGATGGATTATTCATCCCTAAACATAATTTTGCACTAAAAACGTAACCCTTTCACCACACTTTCGCCGCACCGGGCAGTTTGTGCAACGTGGCTTTGTTTGAAAGTGTTTACTCGCTCTCAATCTGAGCTGTGTCGGTGGAGGGATGGTGGGGGGTGGGGATTTCAGTGCGGGTGGTTAGCATACATAGCATGCACAATGATGATGACGGTGGAAAATGAATGAGAATTAGACAGCATTATTCATCATAACAAAGCATGCGACGACGACCGTTTCTAGCACCGATAGAGATAGAGCGAGAGAGAGGTCGAAATATAATGATTAATAATCGGCAAATATTGCAGTCTTATGTTCCGTTGTCGAACAAAGAAAAGGATAATGTACGACGACGAGTGGCGAAAGAGTTGAAACCTTTGTTTCGGTGGCATCGTATTTCACATTACTGTATGGATGGAAAAGTGAGGAAAGTTCACGAGTTCCGCACGCTGCACTGATTCCTGATTCCCATAAATTTCTCCGAGTGACTTGCACTGCATGTTTTACGAGAAGGTTGCGTAACATGGAGATTAAATGGTTTAAGGACGATGTCAGACTAAAAATGATTATGATTTTTCGTTAAAGCTTGGTTAAGGGTACTTTACCATCAACGTCATTGTCAATTCATGGTACAAAAACAATCCCTTCGTCGGTTCAAAGCATCGTCACCTCATCTCACGCCGTTTGGCAAGCGTACGTTGCAAGCATAAGCAAAACATTTTCATACTTTTTTCCCTCGTAGTCACATCATTCAAACTAGAGCGGGTTACGTACGGCCATCACATCATAGCCACGTATCAAAGCAACCCAGGCAACGCACATCGCCCGCCGTAACAAAGTGTACATATATGCATGTGTGTGTATATATGTTTATCATTCACACTGCCTGGCGGAGCCTGTCGCAAGGATTGCTGCGATATGACGGAATCATTCCCTATATCGAGCCTGAGCTGCTTGCGTGGAACTTTTTTTCTTCCTTCATCACACATACATCACCCGCACTAGACCGCATACACAATCATCCAGCGGCAGCAGCAGCAGCAGCAGCAGCGGCAGCGCGAAATGCTCATGTGTAATTTATTTTATGATCCTTTTTTGTACCTCGTCGCCTCGCCATTTCCACCGATTTTCCCACCCCCAGTGCATGGCATCTCTAACTGAAGCTAGCAGCGGCAGGCAACGGCGACTGCAGCATCCCTGTGTGTCGTAGAGAGACCGTCAGCTAGTAGGTAGCAGAGCAAGGGGGATTCACCAGTCGTCGCTTCGGTTTTCTATGCTCGCTCGCCTGCTTTGTGTGCAGCATTATATATTCAGCGCATACATTTTCCATATATTATATTTTATTTCATACATTAAATTTGAACTGACGCATGCGCAACTTTTTGCCCGTTCCCGCCACCGCCGCCGCCGCCGGCGGCAGGTGGACTGAATAACCAACCGCCTCTGCTGGGGATGTTAGA